>NW_011888783.1:9674631-9705344 GCF_000151845.1 Pteropus vampyrus | reverse complement strand
AAGAAGGAATAATTAGAGATGTCTCAGAATCTGTCTGGAAATTCAGATTTTCCAAAATAATGACAAAGGTTTTTCTTTTACTCTTCCTCACACATTTTCCTTAAAAAGATTTTTCCAGAATCCCTTATTACTCTTGACAGTACTGGCAGATGATTGCCATTTTTTATTTTTGGCTTAAACAAGTAGAATTTGGAGTAGATTTAATGTAAAGTGTCGCCTCATTGCCTTGTATCAGGAGCAGCTCTAAGAAACCAAATCGAACAGCTATTAGCTGTATATGTAACAGCTGTTGAAATAACAACTAAGAAAGTTAGTTGAGATTCTGGCATTTTCCCAGCATTTCCACCCAAAATTAGAACTGCTAAAAGAACATCTAAGTGTGTCAGAATTTTGACCAACATAAATTCCAGGAAAGGCTTCTTTTATTTCTCACACCAAAATGTTCCTGACATAAGGCAGAGTGTGTTCAATCCAGTAGCTCATGTTCCAGTCTGGCACTTGGGCCTTTGGCCCAATGGATTATCATGTAGTCGTCCAGCTTGGTTTCAACTACAGGAGAGGCCAGCTGAACAGCTTCCTCTGGAGTCTGGAGAGATGTCTAAATTGAGAGTGAAATTTTCCACTCTCTATTCTCTCTAGATTTGAGGCCTTTTCAGGGAGGTGGGATATAAGTGGACACATTAATAGCTACTTTCAGTAAACTTCCTTTCTGTGAAGCCATAAAACACCAAGTTTGCTTGTTTGTAAGACTGCAGTAAATAATGCAATCGTTAGCACTGTAGTTTATTTCAGGGTAATTATTGAGAGTATCAGGCATTGCTCTCTGAAGATAAATGTAATCATTTTGAAGATATTTTCCCTATCGTAAATTATCTTGTACTTTCAAGACATATCAATTTGGGCATAAATGGGCAACAATGGAAGATATATGTTTACTCAATGATTTCTTCTGTTCTATTTTGGGTTAGCTTAACTAAAGTAATACTGTTCTCATGTCCTCAGAAAAAATAGTATCATTTTTAAAGTGAAATCTTAAAATCAAGGCCCCAAGGGCTCATGGTTTTCATTATATTTAGTTCTCAAATATCATAAGAATGCGAGATCTAACATTTAGGGAAGTTAGTCATATTGCACATTTTTACATATAACCTTACTACCATTAAGGCCTCAAAGATGGTCATTCAATGATAATCATTTTGGGTCATGAGTTAAAAGCTTGAGAAAGCACAATAATTCTTTCAAGAGGCTATCAGAGTATTATTACAAGCCACTTAGGTCCTCATTTATAACCAGTTAGTACCTAGGTAAGTCTCCTGTTTCTGATAAAAGAAAAGAGAAAGGAAAATCACATGTTTTGTTCACTCTACTTGTCCCTAAGAACTAGAAATAAATATTTCAAGACAAAATTAAGCAATGGTAATAACATATGGTGCATTATGAGCATATTAAGGAGCTTTCATGATAAGAAAGATGAATTAGCAAAGGAAATGTTACCAAGATACTAAATACACTAATACTATTGCTCTGAAATATATAATTCTTCAATTTGCAGTGGAACATACAATTGTGGAGTGTAAAAAACACTTTGCTGTGAGACCAAAGCAGCAACAGATGTGATTAAGAGTTATGAAAAAATATCAGGCCAACTAGGGTTTCGTGAAGGATCCAGTGAGTAACTGGTTAGTAAAGCAAAACAAAACAAAAACAAATTAGCAAGATTTCTTTACTCTCCTCTCTTATTAGGTTGTGAGGAGTTACTGAGCACAGAGGCCAAAGTGGCAGTAGGGGAGAGATACCACATTCCATCTATGCCATTTCAATGAATACCTAGACAGACTAGTTTCCTATTGCCTACATTCATTTTCCCCTCTTTCAGTTATGGTGGTACTTAAGCTCCTCCAATTTTCAGGAAACAGAGACACGTTCAGGTTACCTCTTGTAATGAGAGTTTTATATGAAAGTATTCAGGGAAAGAAATAGGGCAGAGGAAACCATTTTAACAGACTCACTGTCAGGGCTGATATGCTGATGATACCCAAATTTATATCTGCAGTCCTAGCATCTCCTGAACTTCAGACTCCTTTTTCCAATTAGCTATCAAATTTCTTCACTTGAATGTTATTAGGCTTCTCGAATTTAACATATTCGAAACCAAACTCATTGGCTCTTTTCTGATTTTCCCCATCTCATTAAATTGTATTCAGTCGTTGAGACAAAATCCTTTGTGTAATTTTTGACTTCAATCTCTTACCCAACTCATTGTCTACACTCATTAGCTCTAATTTCAAAATGAGTCCTTTATCCAACTAGTTTTCACATATTCCACTGCCACTACCTTGTGCAAACCATCATTCTTTCTTGCTGGGACTGCTAAAGTAGCCTTCTAACTGGTCTCTCTGCTTCCGCTCTTGCCCCTCAAATTAGTCTTCACATAGAAGCCAGAGTAATTCCTCTAACATACAAATGTGATAATGCCATCCCCTTGATTAAAATCCTCAATGTCTTCTTGTTACATTCAAAATAAAATTAAAACTCCAGCCATAGCTTACAAGTCCCTGGATGAGATGCATTGTCTTTTCTCTTTGACCTCATGTTCTTGTACACTGTCCTTGTTTATTGGTGTCCAACATCATGGATTTTTCTGTTATTCTTAAACATGCCAAACGGACTTTCATTTCAGAGCATTTGTACTTTCCATATTCTCCGCCTGGAATGCTCTTTATCCAAGTGGCCTCACAGGTGGCCCAGCTAATGTTACTTCCTCAGAGAAGCCTTTCCTTTCCTGGTAATTGTCCCTTCTACCATCACCATCTACGTCCTGACATACCGCCTTATTGTTTTCTATACCATGATGTACCTAGAACTATAGTTTTATTCATTTGGGAATGCCCAGAACCTAGAATGTATGCCTGGCACATAGCAAGTGCTCAATAAATACTTGTTGAATAAATAAACTGTAATAAACTGGGGAATCCAGCCACACAGTCATCTGATCAGAAGTAGGTATCTCTTGAGCTTTGTTCTATTGATTGTCATATTTGTGACTCTACTTCTGTTTCTTCTTGCTTCTCTTTCTGCCTGATTTTCCCTTACCTTTTATGTTCCTACTTATCAATATGGTTTTATTTTTCTGGCATACTTCTTTCCACTCCCCTCTCCACTGGCCTAAGAAAAAATCTGATTTGGTAAATTACTTACCATCCAGAATACTGCGATAATTGGGCTAGATTCTTAAGAAAGATCATCCCACAAACCACTGAAACAATTAGGTAGTTGACTTTGCCTAGGGTCTGCTTTTAAATCAATTAGTTCATGGTCAAGGTGACAGCATCATATGACACAAACACGGCAATGTAAATAGAAGGATCTAGATATGACTTTTCTTTGCCAGGGGTATTTCATGGCTTGTTCAGCACATTTATTCCTAAAAAATAATGATAGGTTTAATACTTGGTCTGGCCATCTTTCTAGTCATAAATTTTTAGGCACTCAAAGTTGTCAAGGACTTTCAAGGTTAACTAGTGCAACTATCCGGTGATAACTGATTTTTTTCCCCACTGCATTTAACCTCTGGGTATTAAATTGGTTATGTTCTCTCAAAGATTCTAATATATTAGGCCTGCAGTAGAACCAGATAATCTAAAGTTCCAGGTGATTCTGTGGCTGCAAGTCTAAAGATTGACCAGACTCAGATAGCCAGTCACCTACCCAACATGTCCTTCTTGTGTCATAGATAGCTCATAGAGATCAAAGAGATTATAAGATCAAAATTAACATGTTCAAAACTGACATTTTGATCTTCTCCACAACAAGTCAATTTGTCCTCCACTATTCCCCTTCTCAGGAAGCAGGATTTTCATTTGTCTAGGATCTTATTCTTGAGTTCTGGGAGTCTTCGGTGATCCTCTCCCTCTCCACACTCTGGTCAACAGGAGAGCACCAGGTCTTACGGATTGCGCCCCATCAGAATCTCTTCACCTTTCCTCTTTTATCTCCAGGGTCACCACCATATTTCAAGTCACAACCATCTCTTTGCCAGGGTATAATTGGTTACTCTCCATCAAGTCTTTCTCTTTTTGCTTCCCATCCATTTTCTACACTATAGCCAAAGTGAACTTTTAACACACAAAAGTGATTATGCTACTTGTCAGTTAAAACTCTTCAATAGCTCCCCATTGTCATTAGATACAATCCCTATTCCAGAGCAAAGTTTTCAAAGCTGACTACCCAAGGTCTCCAGTCTATCTCTTTTCCCCATACCCACTAGTCCCAGCCACACAGGCCTTCTGCCAGCTTCTGAATGCACTAAGCTCTTTGCTGATTCAGGAAAGATCTTGAACACATTTTCCCCTTCACATAAAATGTTCTCCCTTGCCTCTTTCTTTTCCTAACTTTTCATTTGGCTAACTCCTATTCATCATTTAAGCCTGTCTTTAAAGGTCAGTTCCTAAAAGGAGCTTTTTCTAACCTTCCATTCTAAATTCTCAATAGCTATAACTCTCTATTAATAGTGATAAATTCTCTATAGCTCTTTCATTGCAAATAATCACAATGTCCAATTTTATTTATTTATTTAGTATTTGTCTTATTAATTAATTAACTTATTTCTTATTGTCTGTCTTTCCAATTAGACTGGAAGTGATCTATACGAGTGATTATGTGGCAGCAGTGACAGTGTCCATTTTGTTCTCTACCATATCTGCAGGGCTTAACATAACGCTCAGGACCTAAGCCATGCTTATAAATAGACTTTTAAATATGTTTTAAAAATACCCAACACTAATATTGGTAAATAAATTATTTCCTTAAGATATCTACATTTTCTCTGGTTTGTCTATCAGAAAGACATTTTCTCTGTTGAGGACCCAAGAACTTTGTATTCATGGATTCTTGTTCTATATCTTGTTTCTATTTGTGGCAAACTTTAAAATGACAACTATCTAAATATTTCAAGACATCTATCAGGTCTTTATCTCACCCTTAATTTCCTTCTTTCCAGGTTAAATATATAGATGTCAATTATGCTTACCGGTTAGTTTTTTCATGTTTACTCTTGATCTCCAAATAAGCTCCCCTTTGCCTGTATCATTCTAGAAGCAGTTCATTCAAAATCAACATAATATTTAAGATGTAGTCTGACCAGAAAAAGAGGAAATTTCAATTAGACCTGTTACTTACTTAATCTCAGATAATTTGATTCTATTAATGCAAAATCTTATTAGACTTTTAGACAGCCATATATATTGGTAATAAATAATGAGCTTACTATAAATTCAAAACTTTCGAGCCCTTTTCATATATTGCTTTTAAGCCATGTTATTCACCATTCATTTCCCATTGTAAATTATGTCCTTCTTTAACCAGAAAGCAAGACAGTCCTGCCATCTCACTTCTTTCCTCTTCTTAAAGTGAGGCTGTCACATGAACATGTCATATTTTGTATCGTGATTCTTTCATTCATTCTATTTTCTACTATTTCAATTGCATGTCATCCATGGATAAAAACCTTATCTTTGGTATTTTTAACCACATCTGTTGTAAACATATCAAAAAGAAAATTGCAAAGAGAGGGCCTTGCAGCACACATATCTGACTCTGGTTGACATTGATTCCCCTGAATGCCACCATTCAACTAGTAATTAAATAAACTTATTATATCAGGATTCTATCCCTTAAAAACAGAGGATCTTATGAGCACTTTTGTTAGATATTGTTATATTTTAGATATCTTGTGCTGACCACATTTTTTATCTATACAGATGAACCATAAATTTATAATGCATATTATGTATAAAAATAACAGAAATTGAAGTTTGCATAGAAAACAGATTCACTTTTCCATTACCCTGTATAATATGGTGCTTCATAATTACATAAGTAGAAAGTTCTGAAAGTTATCAGAAAAATGATAGCTGACTACTGAATACCCATGTGCACTTCTCTGGTGTTTATGTGGCGGTCAGCCCTGTAATTTACAGAACAGCCAATTAAATTATTGTTGGACAGCTCAAATCATGTTTTCAGAAAAGCAAAGTAGGTTTGAAATTTGAGACAGGAAATGGATGACTCATTTCCACCTCCATTTTACGTTTGTGTGTGTTTTACTGGAATGCAAATGCCTTCAATTGAAGAGAGCAGAACAAGTGCTATTGATTTAAAAGAAAATCTGAACATGAAACAAAGCCGTTGACTGAAAAATGACTTTGTACAGCAGGGCCTCTTAGTATTACGTTACCTATCTTAATGCGTCGCAAGTCAGATTTTTTTTGTACTTGTGAAAATATTGTGCTCCTCTCATTCTTCATATTTTCTTTAAAAGAATAGTTTAGCTCCTTCAGTGCCCAGAGGTTGTTCTTTCGATATGTCAAACAGGTCTTCTTTGAATGCCTGTGGCACTGTAACTCCTACATTTTTTTTTCTCCAAGCATGGTTTTGATCTTGATATTTTATCTCGATTTAGCCTCTTTTCACAATAAAGTGATAAATAGAAATAAGGAATAACCAAGGGAAGGAAAAAAAATCAAACTGGCTCAATAAGAAGTCATCCAAAGTGGTTTTTGGAGGGTGGTAGATGACAATGACAAGGATCTGACATGTAATATTAACTGAAAGGTAATCTTCAAATAAGGAAAGGCTTTTCACCATAATTTCATGGGACCCAACATAAAAGGACATGGACCTTGGCGGGTAAGTGATCAGGGTTCAAACCGCCACTTATTACCTGTTCAACTTCAGCAAGTCAGCCAGTTTAACTTGTCTCTCTTCTCCCGTAAGTAAAAGGGAGATGATACCTACCACCCAGGATTGCTGTAGGGACAAAATGAAATAATATGTGTAAAGAGAATTCTTAGAACAGGCATGCAATATGTGGGAAATAATCTGAGTAATTATTTGAACTCTGAATTGAGTCGGGCACACCCATTCTCCATTTCCACTGAGCCTTGCAGAATGGAGGGAGGAAGAGTGGGAAGAGACTGAAGAGGGGTGAAGAGACTTGGAGGAGTATGAAATATCTGATGGAGCTTTGCTCTCGATCCAATGGGAACTGAAAAGTCAGGGTTAGAGGTGCCTGGTCCAAATGAGCACGTAGACCACCAAGCCTTGCTCCATTCACTCCACTTTTATTTGCACCAGTCTCAAGTGGATTTGCGGATTTAATCTTTGACCTTTCACTTTCTTTTTTATCAAAATCTGGTTTTTATTTCATTCCACCCAGCTCCTCCCCTCAGACACAGTGTTCCTTATTTCCCAGCTAACTAATAGCTTTTTCAGAGTTGTTGATATTCACATTAATAAATCTTGTATTTTAGAAAAGCTTAAGAACAAGGCAATGGTTAATGGTGAATTTGGAGGTGCTAAAGAAGGTGATACAATAAATACTTCTAGCCAGAGGGATGAACAGGAAATCGCTTTATATAAATTCAGCCTATAATTAAGTAACGTCAGTAGATTAACAATAATTATATCAAATTATGACCAATCCACTCTTCCTTATTTCAAGCTTCTTGTTATTGTGACTAAAAAAATACTCAGAACAGAGCAGACTGTTCTCATCACTCCCTGCACTTTGAAAATCTAAGGAAGAGAGAGAAGGTAGCAAGATTTTTTAGCTTTTCATCAGGCCATCTCCAGCAAACTGCATTCCTTTTTAAAATATTTCTGTCCTTCTGTGGGTGTTATCCAGGTATTCATCACATTTGCCTTTCTAAATCATCATTTTTTGTTTGTTTGTTTGTGCTGGCTCAGTTTATTTACTGTGTAGGGTGGGGCTTATTTATGCAACTCAAGAAATGTTTCAACAGATTCTTAGATAACAAGGAACATTCTAATTATACACAAGTCTTGTTTATTTCTTTTTTTTTTTAAACATCAATTTCCAGATCCACTTTTTTCATTTTTGTTTAATTTCTTCCACTAAGTTTTACATTCATCTTTTAACATATCTTTGAATACAGAGGGCAGGGTCAGTTTGGAGACCTGATCTGAGAATGTACCTTCCTGTAAGTCATTAAAATATCCCTTTTCCCCCTGAGATTAACATTGAAAGTGAAGCAAGGGGAAAATGCCAGCAAATATGTGGACTTCATATTTTATACCTTTTCATGGTTTATTAGGTTAAAAGGTCTAAAGGATTTTGAGATGAATTAAATTGCAAATTTGAAATCTGGGACAAGAAACAATCTCATGTAGTGCCACTAACACTTTGAAAGAGACCACTATTTGTTAATATAGTTCCATTCATGTTTCTCTCTCTCTCTTTAATATATATATTAAATTAATCTTTTAAATTTCTATCCCTCTGTATAAATAATATACATCTTTTAAAATTGCTCCCTACATTAGGAGCAGGGGAAGAGATGAAATTTTGCATTTGGTTTGAACAGATGAATCAAGATGCACTGTCTTTAGGTCTTTCCCAAATATGCAAATGGTAAAATTCCATTGTGTAAGCACTAATGATATCACTCCTGCAAACCACATGTGAGCCTCCACTGTGTGCTAAGTGCCACATCAAAGCGCTGTGGCTACAGAGGTGAAGGGTGAGGTCCCCGGCCCCTGGGAGACCTGTCTGGAGGAAGCAATGCACCAGCAAACAGGTAGAGCTCACCAGGAATCCTTGAACAGGGAGCTAATAGAGTCAGCAGGGGATGTGAGGGAATCCACACTAGGCCTGGGGGACAGGAAGATGGGGCCACTTTCAGATCACAGAGGGAACAGTCATCTTGACATATGCATCTGCAGAGTACAATAAACGGACTCATGAAAAAATAGAATACATGGCTCACCATTTTCAATCCTCATAATAACTTGCAAAGCATTTAAGATGACGCCATAAATGGTTCACTACTTTGTCTTTCCTCCTAATATTCTTTGTAAAACAGGGTAAGCTCCAGCTCAAATTATACTTTTTAAAAATAAATTTTATATCTTAGAACCATTTTAGATTTACAGAAAAATTATGATGATAGTATAGAAAGCTCCCATATACTCCTGCATCCAGTTGCTCCTGTGATTTGTATTTTATAATGGTATGGCACATTTATTAGAATTAATAAACCAATACTGATGCATTGTTATTAACTAAAGTCAATATTTTATTCGTATTTATTTCTTTTGCTAATGTTCTTTTGCTGTTCTAGGAAGCCATCCAGGATACCATGTCTCTTGAAGCTTCTCTTGCTTGTGACAGTCTCAGATTTCCTTGTTTTTGATGACCTTGATAGTCTTGAGTAGTATTTTTTAGAATTTTCCTTTATTAAGATTTTTAATTTTTTTTTTTTTTTCATGATTAGACTGAGATGATGGGTTTTGGGGAGAAAGACAGCAAATATAAAGTGACTTTTTTGTTACATGACATAAAGAGCATATACTATCAACATGACTTATTACTGTCATTGACCTTGATCAACTGGCTAAGGTAGTGTTTGTCAGGATTCTCTACTATAAAGCTACTCTTTTTTACCTCCTTCCCATACTGTACTCTTTGGAAGGAAGTCACCATGTGTAGCTCACACTTAGGGAGTGGGATAATACTCCATTCCCTTGAAGGATATGTATCTACAAAATTATTTGTAATTCTGCACAGAAGAGTTGTCTCTTCTCTCCCATTTATTTATTTATTCAATTATTTGTTTTTTATTAGTATGGACTTATGGATATTTGTTTTATACTTTAGATTTTAACTCAATACTACTTTATTTTGTTGCTAAAATAGTCCCAGCTTTGGCTACTGGGAGCTTTTTCAGTTTACTCCTGTGTCCCTTTGACATACTTTGTTACTATGAGTTTTTTGTTTGTTTGTTTGTTTGTTTGTTTGTTTGTTTTAGCATATCCTTACTTTCTGGCACTACAAAATACTTCAGGTTCATTTGTATATTTCCAATCTCACTTTTAGAATCAGTCATTTCTTCAAGGAGCCTTCAAGTTCCAATTTTAATTTTTATTTGAGTCAGTATACTGTAAAATCTATGTTTGCATCAGTATATAGTTACTAAAAATAGAAAAATCTATCTCTTGTTCTGCAGAATGTATGTGCACCATATCCATTAGTGCTTAGGAAGGTTAATGCTACACTATCAGCATGCTAAGATGTACACACTCTGCTCTTATTAATGCTAATGAGAGTTTCAGGAAGAAAAAAGCAATTCCTAATAGAATAGGCAGATGTTGTCTTTATGGGCTTGCCTTACTTCATTTAATACCTAATACAGTATTCCCTGATGAGATTTCTTGGATGAGATTTGTATTGCCCCTTTATAGATGTGGAATTAGTAATAGATTTGCAGCCTTCTTGGAGACTGGCTGTTTGTTTTATTTAAATGAGAGATTTAAAAAAGTAATGTTTATACCATCTTATATTTGTATAGTGCTTCAATATATGCAATTGTGTTTTTGTATAATTTATTTGTTTCTTACAGAAAACCATCTAAAGTTTCATAGGACCTTTTATTTTAGAGGACACTGAGGTTTATAGAAGAGCAGAATTCCCACATTAAATATCATTCTCCTTTAGAAGGCTAAATTGTGACATGAGCTTTTTTTACTTTTCTATTGGAATAGCAATAGGCCTCATTTTTTCCACTTACCCATCTATGCTGTTTGCCTTTTAAAATCTGGAGATCTTTCAACCTTACAACTTAATGGAAAGTTTTTACAAGATATTCTATACCAAAATTCCTACAAAATGCTTAGTACTTTTGTTTATAATCATTTTTTTTATTTTAAACTTCCATTATAGATCCTATGTAATAACAATTTTGTACTCAAAACAAGCTTACCTTTAATATTGTCTCTCTCGAATTCTCATTCCCAGCAACCCTGACAACTTACCACACAAATCTGGTCATGTGTCTTTTTGTTTTAAAATCTTTCGATGGTACATCAATTCCTTTAGAATAAAGACTCAGAAATAATGTGCAGGAATGTTTACAGTTTGGTTTCCTCATATCTGCTAAGTCTGACCTCTTGCAATAGCCTCCTTTTATTTCATGGTGTAGCAATGCTGAACTGTATTTAATTCCTTGAAAATAACACTTGTTTTCTAGTCCGCACTTATGTTCTTTAGCTCTATTTAAATAGATGCTCTTTCTATGTCCCTCCTAATTCTAAATCCTTTGAGCTGTGCTACTTTGAGATTCAAAATGCACTGTTCATACCTCTTTATGTTGTTGAGGAGAATAAACAATTTCATTCTACCCTTCTAAATTCTTTTGGATGGTCTAACTTAACCAAATTAACATAGTTTAACAAAAGAAAATAACTAAATTTATTACATATGTACATATTGGGGTTCCATAAGAATATATTACCCTAGGACAAAGCAGGCAGTTGAGGCTTATATGCTACCTTGAGCTAAGAAGAAGGGGGTGGGTAGGTTGAGGTTTGGAATTTTAATTGTCAGGAAGACAATTCACATGGAGATAGAAAAGCAAATGTTTGGTAAACAAATGATTGCTGGGCTATCTTACCAGTGGAACACAGAGAGGACTTTGATCAAATGGGCCTTGCTAGGTGCCTCCCTGTCTAACATATACAGTTCATATTAAACTGTAGTTATCTTTGATGACAGCTCCCTTCCTAAAGCAGGTCCTCTATCTAAATTTTTAGGCAGTTAAGAGGAAGGTCAAAAGCTTTTTCTGAGTCTTTCATTTCTTGAAAACAACCTGCTTAAAATGATCAATATCCCAAAAGGCATATTTTGGGGTGTCAAACTCCACTCCCCCTGAGCACCCCTAGCTAGATTGAATTTCTTAAGGACAAGGCCAATGTCTTATTTGTCTTCCAAGAGTATTCTTATTTATCTTCCACTTATATTGCAGCAAGCTCTTAGTAAATGCTGAATCAATAAGTAAATAATCTTTCTGACTTAAAACTATGAATTTAATGGCTTAATTTTAGCCATATTGAAAACAAATTACAAATTTCTGGTGCCATTTTACTCACTTTCATTCACTCACTCATTCATTCTATGAACATTTATAAAATGCTTGATATCTTTCAGGTCATTTATTAGGCTCTTTTAGTTTAAGATGAGCTATGCAATCTTTGTCCATAGAAAAAATGTAGCCAAATGAAAAAGAAAGTTGTATAAAAAAATATGTTCTATAATATTGATATGGACAAGGATATTTGAATGCAGGGATGGAAATCATTAGTTCCCCTTGTCACTAATAGTGAAGACATCACAGAAGAAATTAACTTCATCTGTTAATTGAGGGGTAAGATTTTCAGAGAAGCCTGAGGTGAGGATTCTAGGTAAGGGATTGAGCAGATGCAGAGGTGCAGAATGTAAAAGGGCATTTGAATCCAGAACAGGGCAAGACTGAGGGTAGAAGCTGTGGAGAAAAGAACACTGGAGAGATGCTGAGGACTTGTTTGTTAAAGGTTCCATGTGTTGTGTACTACTCAGGAGTTGAGATTTTATCTTGAGACAACAGAACATTTTTCAACAATTTTTAATATTTCATGGTATGTTACTGTGTTCTCTTGAATGCTTTAAAAATATGAGGGAGGAGGAAAGGGACAAAGAAGTTGATTTACAGAGTTAATTTTTAAAGACTGGTCTACCTTAGATTTTATTTGCCTCAGCTCCTCTGCCTGTTTTCAATGCTCTTATTTACATAAGAATGACTTGGAGCCAAACTCGTTTGTTTTTACTTTAACGCATATAGACTTTCTAAATAATATTTATGACTTGTGAGAAGTTGAAATACTCATCATGTTATTTCCCAAAATAAACTAATGGAAATCCAATTAGATATGTGTTATAATACATAAATGTCAAAATAAATTAAGAAATTGGTTCTTAGTGGGGCAAATTTAAGATAGGATTACCTTTTTTTTACAAACTTGTCTTAGTCTATAAAACTTTTCTAAATATTTTCCATTTAAACCTTATCTTAACCTCAAAAAAAGATCTGATTTGCAAGATAATGTTAAGAAGTTTTATTAATTCCTTTCTCAGTGGGTTCTCAAGACGAAATATCCCACATTTCAGTTGTCAGAGCAGACTGCACTCTTTCTGTGGAATGTTTATTATGGGATAATAAAGGTGTCAGCATTGCTATCAATCAATATACAAATATTTATTAAACTCAAACTCTGTGCAAAGCTCTGAGCTGTGTGTTATTTTAAACAATGAACTATCAAGTTCTAAAGCGCCCTAGGTCAAATTTGAGGAAGGTTTACAGTTTTGTTTTTTTCATTAAGAGACAAAATACCAAGTAGAAGCAAGAGTGTCCAAAGGACAATTTCAGGAAATGACTAGGCCCCCAAGATAAAAATAACATGATAAGCATTGCATTTATGATCTGTATTCTACATCACTTCTTTTGCGGTATAATTATCAATGGAAACTTGTGCTTTCATTATCCCTCAACAGGTGTGCCGAAGCTATACTTCTTTTTTTAACAGAAATTTTATTCACTGCACACTTGAAAAACTTTCTAAAATTTTATTCTCAAAACCAGACTTAAAATTATCTTACTGACTTCCAACAAGCTATCTTAGAGCAAGGTTCTCACATGTTTTCCGTCACTATCACAACCCATAGACAATCTCAGCTTTAAATACAGCTGGACTAATATCGATAAAGGGCTTGGAGAGTTGGAAATGGCGTCATCTTGCCCCTTCTGAATCTGAGGCCATTACTTAGTCTACTATTAAATATTTAATTCTTAAAAGCTTATTGGTCCTTCTAGACCCTGGCAGTCCAGAGGCAAATGAAAAATGGAAGTAAACAGTGGATGTAACAAGTAAAATGACTGTAAGAAATGTGAGAGCTGGTCGAGGAGGGAAGAAGCAGAAACTACAAATTTATACAGTAACTTCATGTTAAAGACAAAAGATTAAAGCAGTGACCTTGAGTCACTCAGAAAAAAAGTACTATTGTTATCATAATATGTATTTTAAAGAGCAGGAAAGTGAAAGATTTTAAATCCCAGTGGCTTCTTTTTTTTTTGAATTTCTACCCAATGTGATATGTACTCTACATTACCTGAAAATACAAGTGTTCATGCTTTCTTATTCTTTCCTTTTCTGAAGCCTTGATGGATGATCTTTTGCAGTGGCCACTCGTTAGTGAGGGTGTGAAATGACAGGAAACAGGGAGAAGTCTGGAGCTCAGTAGCTCATAAACTGGTGTTTTAGTCATTCCAGGACATTAGGAAGGCTGTGAAAAGAAACTTGGCCTACTTAGCAATTTTGCCTGAGTCACCACTTTACCTCCGAAATGCAACAGAAATTTTGTTTAAAATCTTTCTCAGAAATAAAAAAGTAAAGACCAACTTACAAGATTCCTTCCATTTCCTACAAAACATTTCATCTGGGAAGTTGAAAAAGTCGCCTTGAAATAATAGAAGGTGTTTTTATTTTTCCTTTTGGAGTGAACTCTTTAGCCAAATTACCAATGCCATAGTGATTCATTGTCAAAGATAAACACATTTTAATGCTCTTTTTATGGACTATTTTGGAAAATAATTAGTAATTAATAATAAAAATAAATCATTCTTCCATACTATGATACTTGGAGAAATTCTTCACCTAATTTTAAATTATTTTGATTGTTGACTCTATTTAAGACTCTATGTCCATTTCATATGAATCTATGAAGTCTAAGTATCCTAGTTCAAATGTGATGATCTCTATATTATCAGTTTTGCCTCTTAACTTAGAATAGTTCAGTGAAAAATAAACACATTTCATTCATTATAAATTACTACTGGATGATCATGTTTCCCTTGTGTAACAATAGGTCTCAATATAGATATTTGAGTGGTAAAAAGAAAAAAAAGATTTGAAAAGTGATTTAAAATGTATCTTACTTGTAAGTATGCGTATATAATAAGTGTCATTCTATCTTTAGGTTGTAAATTTAGTTCCAGTATTTATCATTTTGATGTTTACCTTAAAAGTTTTTATTCTATTATTGTGGGAATTAGTCTGGATCTTTTGGGACAGTTCTTGGTGTCTCTCTAGGTAACTATATATCAAGGGTTTTGAACTTCTAGGGGAGTAGAACAAGAAAAGTTCTCTCCTTCAATCTGTTCATCTTTTTTAAAATTGTGAGCAAAAGTTACCTGTTTCTATTTTTGATATTGTAGAAGAAATGATGTATGTAAAAATTAGCTCAGGGGTATGGAAGGAAAGAGTATTGGACTTGAGATTTCCTACACCATTCCCTTTCGTACTTTAAGCTGTAATGGTTAATAAAATTGATCAAAGTTCTCCTAAATATTCTAACCCTACTCTTACTCTTGACATAATTTCTCCTCTAAACAATAAATTGATTAGCACTTGTGCAATAATTTTCTCCAAATTTTTTTCTATTGTTCTTTCTTAATTATGCATGCCTGTAGTAACTTGCTTATACTATTTCCTTCAACAGTACATTTTTTCTACTGTTAAGTAATTCAATTGGATTTTAAATAACACACCTATAAATCCTAACATGAAGAAATATGGGAAATTCATTTGCCAAAGATTCTTAACCTATTTGATGATATTGATCTCTGCATACTCCTTTGAACTAAGCTTACTCATCCTAAACATTGTGAAAAACAATGATAATAGAATTAATTTTACTTTGGGCTTTCTTAGAAGATGGTAAGTAAAGTATTATTTGATTACTTTGGGCTTTCTTAGAAGATGGTAAGTAAAGTATTATTTGATTATTATTTAATTAATCTTCTATAATTACTTGGGCATACAAATGCATTGTAGAAGTAATAAAAAAAAAATTCTAGTCTATTTTAAAATTTAAGGAGTACAAACATTAATACGTACCTGATAACTAAAAACTAAAACACTCCTTCATGACCTCAAAGAATCCCAAACATAACTTAAACATTGCTACAGTAAGCTATGTGTTTGGGAATAACTTGAAATGTCATCAATTTAAATGATTTTTTCTAAAAACTTAACCAAGATAAATCAGAAACAACTGCATAGTCTTTATTTTAATGCAAATTAATTTAATTAATGCTTTAATTTATTGAAATTAGTAATGAAAAATATTCCAAAAGTAAACATCACAGAGCTTTGTTGTTGTCAACACCAAAGTTTTCTATTATCTTATTAATTAATTGTATCACCACAGGTCCATGTTTTACATGAAAGACAAAACCAAATAATTCTTCGCATGTATGTCAGCATCCTTTGTTTTCCAGACAGGCATTTTAATCTCTTCTGACCTCTGAGATTAATATATTTTTCATGTAATTATATCATTAGTCAATAGAACAGAATAGATCCCATGGAGCCAGTCCACTGTGTGCTATGTAAATATGTCCTCTTCTACCCCTGGTAACTGGGCAATAGATCTCCCAGGAGTGTTTTGATCCCTTAAATAAACACTATATGGGCAAGGGGGTTGGGGAGAATGTATGCTCTTCATTGGCAATGAAACTAGAAAAGAAGAGCTTCACCTTCAGTGCTCATTACATTTTAAAAAGAACTGCTGGTGACTAAATAGCTCCCTCTGCTGGTTCACAAAGTTAAAAAAGTTCAAGTGGAAATGTTTATGAACTAGAGCCTCTTAGGAGAAAAATGTGTTAATTCACGTGTGCAGTGAAGTTAAACTAAAGAAATAAACAACAGAAAGTCCTCTCATTTTTATTTTTCTTAAGTTTTGAGCCACTTTACTCACTGTCTTTAATCATTTTACCATTATATACGCTTGCATTGCCTTACTTTTTGCAATAAAAAGCAGGCTCCAGAGTAATGGGCAGGTAATTTTTCTGGAAAACTTCAACCAAAGTAAAATTTGTGAGTATGTCAGCTCCATTTGAAGAGTGGAGGATTTTTCATAGGGGCCTTAGGTTACTTTTAGTCCAGCTACATGGTTGGCAAATGAAAGGTGTAAAGAAGTGAAAATCTTTTTTCAAGTTGACAAGTTAAAATCCTGTGCATTTCATCTTTATGTCATTGTAGAACATCTTCATTTGGTATTGGTCAAAAAAAGAGCTGAAAAGAAAGGACAGGAATTGGAGAAACATGGCCTTGAATTCCAGCTCCAACAAAATCTGTGTAGTCTTCTTCAAGTTATTTATCCTCTCTGCTCTTTCCTGTTTGCATCTATAATTTGGAGCTAAAATTCTCAGAGAGTTGTTGTGAGGGTTAATAAAGTAATGTATTTGTAGTATCTGGCATGTAGCAGATGCATATTACCTGTAGGTAACACTATTCCTGAGAAATCTGGGTTTCTGCTCCAACCAAATGATCCAGAGTGTTAGAGAGAAATAACTTTCCTTCCAAAAATTCTGAAAGTGTATCCATATAACACATGTTCAATTGTATAAAACATATAGTTTATTCTGAAAGTGTATCCATATAACACATGTTCAATTGTATAAAACATATAGTTTTTATTGAAAGATATTACTATAATTACTAAAATTCTGAAAATGTATCCATATAATGCATGTTCAATTGTATAAAACATATAGTTTTTATTGAAAGATATTACTATAATTTGACTTACACAATCTACAATCCAATACTATTTATTTTTTGATGCGAAGATAAGATCAGAAATACAGTTGACCCTACAGAATTGTAGGTTCCAGAAACCTATTAAATTAGGCTATAAAGACTCTAGGTAAATAGTATATTCTGATGAGGAAGACTTAGATAGTGAGTTATAGATGTTGTTATAGGTTAATTCAAATATAAATGCATATCTTTAATAGCTCTCTTTTGCTACACATATAGTAAATGTGTTTATTTTAGTATATTAGGTTTTGACAAGACAATAAACAATAGTTTTATAATCAAATAGCTAGGTAGGGAAAAGTGGTTTGAGTCTAATGTTTATATATTCTGAGCGACAGTTTGTCTCCAGGGAATGCTATGCTGTCTCTAGTTCTATGTACACAGTCTAGGTCACTCTTTATTATCAGGTAATAAAAAAAAGAATTGAGACAGTATAGGTAGTGGTTAAGTGCAAAAGTCTGAAGCCAGAAAAGCTGGGTTTGAAGCTTAGCTCACTTAGCTGTCTGACCTTGAGAGAGTACATGAAATGCCTCATCTGTGCTTCACTTTCTTCATTTAATTAAATGATGTTATAAAAGTGTACACTTTGTATCAGCTTCCCAGGGCTGCCTTTACTACAAACGTGATGGCTTAAAATGACAAATTTATTTTCTCGCTGTTTGGGAGGCTAGAAGTCTGAAATCAAGTTATCAGCAAGGCCATGTTCCTTTTGAAAGATCTAAGAATAAAGCCTTCAGTACCTCCTTCAGCTCTGGTGGTCCTGGGCATGTGGTAGCATAACTCCAATCTCTGCCTCCATCTCCACGTAGCCTGCCCACTCTGTCTCTGTGAGTCTCCTCTTGTTCTTGTGAGGACACCGACTGTTGGATCGAAAATGTTGTATACCTAATCCAATATAACCTTATATTAATTAAATCTGCAAAGACCCTATTATTTTTATGACGTAAGGTCACATTCTGAGGTTCCAAATGAACAGAAATTTTAGGGAGTCACTGTTCATCCCACTACACACTGCATAGGGTTTTGAAGATTACAGTTACTGTAATTAAAGCACTGGAATAATGCCTGTTACAGATGTTTTAGCTAAGTGACTTCTAAAATTTTACATAGTTCAGGCAGTTTCACCAAAGTTACAGGTGATTAATTGTGACTATCTGCTAGATAGCTTCCCCCAATGGCCCACTGTACCTTAAATTCAAGCCATTTAAAATTGCCTTCATTTTCACTGCCAAATAAGAACCACTAGATTCCCCAAATCTTGTAAATGGTATCACCAATCCCTTTTGCCCGTCCCTCGTTTCACAAGATTCATAGCCTCAACATTTATAACTCCTTCTTCTTTGTTGTCTTGTCTAATCAACCACTTGGTCCTATAGCAGCAGTCTCTAATCTTTTTGGCACCAGAGATCAGTGCTCCTATGAGAATCTAATGCCTGATGATCTGAGGCAGTGATGCTAGTGCTGAGGAGCAGCTGCAAATACAGATGAAGCTTTGCTCGCTTGCCCGCAACTCACCTCCTGTTGTGCAGTCTGGTTCCTAACAGGCCATGGACCTGTACCAGTTATCGGCCCAGGGTTGGTGATCCTTCCCATAGAGCGTACTCTGAGAGCAATTGACTTGTTATATTCTCACTTCTTTTCCAGGATTTAAATGAGAAAACAATATGCTTCAAAATAGTACTATGCCCCTAATACATGCTCAATAAACATAAGTGATTAGACATAATGTTAGGATCATGTAGACATTAATTCTCTAAAATTCTTGTACCTATTTGTTTTCTGCTTAATTTGTTGATTTATTTTATTTAGTGTATTTCTAGATTCTGCTGCATTTTAGCAAGGCGGTATAGTTTAGGTGCAGTGTGTACAATTGTTAGAAAGAATTGTTCTTATCTAAAAAGGGGTAAAATGTTTTATGAGAACTAAAAAACACATAGTACACACTCAATAAATGGTGGCTATCAGTATTATATGTTTTTGGGGGGTCTTAGATTCTACGTGAATATCAATGGGTACAATTGATTATATGAGGTATCTGGACCAAAAAAAAAAAATTAGAGCATCATGATAGAAACTCTTATCATTATATTTCTAATGCTAGAATAATCAACATTATTCAGCACATATCGAAAGTTGAGATTCTGAAGAGTGTTGGATTAGATGAAAGTGATCACTCAGCAAAGTGAATGAGAGAGCTTTAATTCTGAAGTACACCTAGCAGGGTTAAAATCGAGGTGAGCTTTCATATGGCTTCTTTTAAAAGCCATATAGATGACTTCTTTGAAAAATGTGCCATGAATAAAAAATGCACTTAGCAGCAATTACATTAACTGGGTCTAATGTGTGTATTGAAAAGCCACTTAGACAACTCTTCACATATACCTCATATCCTGTGTAAGTCCATGCACATTTTACTATGACTGCACATTTTATTCTGCATATGGCCAATATTCCATATATTGTCATAAATGTCTGGGAGAGAAGCCTCTGCAACTTTGTAATTAATGGGAAAATAATTACCACAAAAGTTCTAACTACGTACACACACGCCCTTTTTTAAAATGTCTTTTTTTTTTTTTTTTTAGCAACTTAAAGAAATAAACACAGAGCTATTACTTTGACAAAGCAGATACGAACATATTGAGATTCGCACAGGATTATATATTACCCTTTAACTACTACTGTTTCCCATAAGGATACATAAAGACATTTTTTGCTCATAAGAAGCACATGAACTGGTTAGGAATTCTCACTGCACCCATGCAAAGGATAGAAACACACTCATAAAGCAACAGATAAATGCATGTATGTGATATTGGGAGCCATTTGTTTTTAAAATAATAGCACTTAGGTGATCAGAGGGAGTACTGTAATGAAAATATTTTGTAGCAGAAGTCTCACTAGGTTTTTAAGAATGATTCAGATTATATCTGACAGAATTATGATGCATTGTCTTTAAAGCATATTTGCATGTGTTTGGCATAGAAATCATGGTTGGAAAGTTATTCTGAAGGATAAAGGGACCAGGCTCAATAAGTTTCAGCTTGACCTGATAAGAGAGCCTTACAGGGTTCATTCTGTCACTCACACTTGTTTCTTGCTCTCCTTCTTTGGCCTTGTGTCTAAATTCTAGAAGACTATGAGCCAGAAGACTATAAGGGCTGAATATATGTTGACTATGATAGTGTTAGAAACAACATGAGAGACTAAGAGAAATATAAGAGAAACAAAGAGATCAGAAGAGTTATTTCAGTAAAGGCACTATTATACATTGAAGGCTTCAGCAATATTACTGGAGGGGGCTCTCTAATCCACTGCAGCATGAAGGGAGAAAGGCCATTCTTTCCTACTTTTCCCCAGACTATCCTCTAGTGTCAGGAGAACTCTAGCTGACAATTTACATTGCAGACGAATACCCGATGGAAAGCTATAGCACTGAGTGGAGTCTGGTGATACTCCATGGGAGATCACGGTACATGGTAGGGCATAATCAGTGCAATCCTACTGGAATACACACTCATTTCCACTCACATAAACACATACTCCTCCCTCCAATAAAAGTAAAACATTGTGAATATTCACAATGTTTGTAGAAAATGGGTAGTTCCAAAAATCGTTTTCTCAAATGTCCATCAGTATTTTCTGTAGCTTTATCATTCAGCCCCCATTAGAATAGAAACATGAATATGAGTGCCAAAGATGATACTTCTAAGTGATAATTAAATTCTGCTTAATTTATTTTAAACAAAATGGGAAACGTCTTGTATTTTATTGCTTCTAGCTTCTCACACTGAAAACAATCCCTAAAGAATTTGCCGTGTGGAATATTTTTGCTGCCCAAGGCAACTGTCTGCTCTGACTGTATGACAGAATCAACCTCAGTTATATTTGTCGAAGTTCAAATATTTAGTATTTCTTTAATGAATAAACTACACTGTAATATGCCACAGGGGAAACTGTTTTAAAACAGAGAAAGGACAGATAAGAAAGCTGATCACATAACATCTATGTTTGGTCTACTTTGCCCTCCAGTATATTTTAGTGTTTTAGTCAAATGAAAGTATATTGATAAATACATAAAAAATAAACTCAGATGAATTATAAAATAAAATTTTTAAATGATGATGTAAAATAACCTAGAAGACAATATGGATACATATGAAATATATTTACAAAATACATCTAAGACATAAATGAAAAGTTAAGATAAGAATTTATGAAAGAAAAAAACCATAAGAAAGAGGACTATAGAAATTAATAGAAAAAAATTTGAAAGCCAAAACATTGAAAAATAACTGGTGGACTGGAAAACATGGCAGACAAAATGTATCATCATTATATCAAGAGATCTCATAAATCAAGGAGAAAACACGTTAATACTTTAAAAGAAAAAAAAAAGATGTCAACACTTCATAGAAAAATATTAGTGCCCCCAAACAAAAAAAGCTAAATCTTCTTCATAACTGAAAAACAATAATAAAACAATCTATAAATTTAGAATTCTCTTTAAAAAGATAATATTCAAATTTCATGAGTATGGGGGAAAAACAGCTATACATTGTTATTGAAATATAAATTAGTACAACTTTTGCAAGGAACAGAAAAATGTTCAAACCTCTTGTTACAGAATTCTGCATCTATGAATCTATTATAAACATGACATGGGAAAAATAACCATCATAAATCATTAAATGGAAAAAGCTGGATTTACAATGATACCTGTTTTATCCCTTGTATGATCTCAATTTTGTAGTGAAAATGAAAAAATACAATAATAATAATGATGACTTTAATCATAATTTTAGTGATCTTTCTTTTGTTTCTCTTATTGTGCTAAATCTTGTGGTGAATACTTACCACATGATGTACTTGGTAGGATTTGACACAGCTGATCACTTCCTCCTCCATGATGTACTTTTTCTCCTTGGCTTCTAGGTACTACATCTATCAGATTTTCCTCTCACCTGACTGGTTGCTTCTTCTCAGTTTCTTTCGCTTTTTTTTTGTTTGTTTTTTCATCCACTTCTCTGAGACCTCTCAATGGTGCTATGACCCAGGGATTAGTATGGGTTCTCATCTCTATCTATATTCACCCCCTTGGTAATCTCATCCATTCTGGTGCCTCCAAATACCGTTATAGACAGATGATTCTCAAATTTATATATTTTAAAGACCATATTCACATATCAAACTACCTTGGAAATATAAAGGTTATTAACTTGGATATGTAACAGACCCCTCAAACTCAGCATATCCCTAACAGAAACCATAATCTTCTGCCCCTACCAACTCCTTCAAAAACAAAAAAACATGCTTCTGCACTCTTCTTCCTCTCCATTAATGACATTTCCATTCTTCCAGTTGCTCAGACCAAAAACTTGAGTTTTCTTTGACTTCGTTTTCACTCACACATTTCACATCTAATCTCTAAGGAAATCTCACTGACTCTACTCTCAAAAAATATTTAATCACTTCTCTCAACCCTTGTTATTGTCACTCTTGTTTGAGCTATCAATATTCTTCACCTGGATTAATACAATTACCTATTAATGGGTCTGTTTTTATTTTTGTATTCTATAGTCTATTCTTAATATATCAACCAGAATGATTCTTTATAGTCCTTACAAGGTCTACAAGTCCCAGGATCTGGATCCCCATGACCTCTCTGACCTCCTGCCTTCTACTCTCCTACTAGCTCATTCTGCTTGAGGGACAGTGGCTTCTTTTCTGTTCCTTGAAAATGCCAGTCATCCCCTTGCCTCAGGACCTTTGAACACTGTCTGTTCTCCCTCCTCTAGGACATTTTCCTCTAGATATCTTTATGGCCAGTTCCTTAGTTCCTTCAAGCTTTTTCTCAGATGTGTCACCTTCTTCATAAAACTTATATGGACCACCCTATTTAAAATTATAGCCACTTGAACTGTACTCCTTAATCCCCTTCCCCTGCTCTATATTTTCCCATTATATTTATCATTATAGCATATTTTATCATTTATTTATTTATTATTTATTTATCATGTTTTATGTTTATCATCTGAACTTCCCACTAAAAATAAGCTCCACAAGGTCAGGAATTTTTCTTCTCTGTTTTCGTGCATATTATCGTACACAGAAGAATGCCTGGCAGATAATACTTACTCAGGAAATATCTATTGAATGAGTTAATGGACTCTAAATAACTATAAGTTCCATGAAGCAGTATTAATGTCTATGTTGGTAACCACTGGAAGTGTACTGAATGAATGCTTGTTGAATGAATGAATAAATGAGAATGAGAACGAGAAGTGGGTTTATCAGTCATGACACAATCTTGGGTCACAAGTCCGTAGTTTATGATAGCATATCGTCTTTGTTGCTCAAAATTAGGAATATTTACAGAGCTTTATAAACTACACAAGTTAATAAGTATTTAATGAGTCCCCACAGGCATGACTATAGGCTAGGCAATGGAGCAAGGGTAAGCACACAGTGCTGCAAACAATGCCATTAAAGTGACCTTGTCCAAATGCTATCGCCATCCTTGGGGGAAAATGATCTCTTCTTATTGGCTATCTTTTATTTTATTTTTATTTTTTGTATTATTATTAAAAATCACTGGGGTTACATTGATCAACAAAATCACGTAAGTTTTAAGTATGAAATTCAACAGTATGTCATATATATATTGCATTGTGTGCTCACCACCCATAGTTAGATTTCCTTCCATCACCACATATTTGACCCCTTTTACTCCCATCTTCCCGCCCTCCTTCCCGCCCCCTCTTCCTTCTGGTAACCACTAGTCCACTGTCCATGTCCACGAGTCTGTTTGTTTGTCATGTTTGTTTGTTGCTTTTAGATTTATATCCCACATACGAGTGATATCATGTGATTTTCAACTTTTTCTGTCTGACTTATTTCACTTAGCATGATTATCTCAAGATCTATCCATGTTGTCGAAAATGGCAGTATTTCATCTCTTCTTATACCTGAGTAATATTCCATTGTATATCTGTACCATGTCTTCTTTATTCAATTATCCATCATATTGTTGGCTATCTTTTAAGTGATACATTTTTTTTCTGGTAGTTCTCAGTAGTTGCTTTTAACTTTTGTGAGTGTTTTTCCTCCCTAACATTTATAAAATTTAAAAGTCTACATGTATTCCCTAATTGTAGACAGACAACCAATGGAAGATTTAGAGCTTTATAGATAGATATCTTAGGCAATTGCCTTGAACATTTTCTCTCTGTGGTTTCCTGAGGTGACCAGTAAAGATGCAAACAAACCTTGTAACAACTCTCCATTTCCTACTCAGGGACTTTACTATCAGCAGATTCTGATCACCATGATTTTAGCCTACAGAAAAATACTTCACACATGTTTGTGGGACTCTTGCTATTGAAAATTTCTAGTCTACGATTAAGTTTCAAGAGACTTGTAAACTCACTAAACTAGAAACCACAGTTTGATAAAGTTTAGAGGAGAATTGTTGATGTTCATCCATAGCAGTCCCATAAGCAGTGTTTATCTGCTTGCATGGTCATCAGAGTTCGTGGGTAACAGTGAAAGTGATGGGGGTATTGAGTGTATAACCAAGGAATATATGTAATTTCCCGTGAGTAGGCAGAGGCTGACAATCAACAAGGCTGACTGAGGTTTGGCAGTTTTCTTATTATTCTATTCCTCTTGCTCTGAAAAGTTGCATAAATATTTCAACTACATTCATTACTTCTTTGTCTCTACTACTTAGTAATGTGTTCTTTCCTTAGCTCTACATGTTTGGTTTAATGTAGTAAAACAAATTTACTAATACGTTTACTCTGTACAAGCATGCTATAAACATGCTATATTTCAATGAATCAGAATTATTTTTTGGTGCACACAACATTTCTTATTTAAATTCATTTACAATATCTTAGCAAAATCCCAATAGAAACTAGATCTCTAGGATTTTTAAATAGTGAGACAATCTTAAATGTTGGAGAAAAGGACTAAATAAGCAGTTGGATTTTCTTCTTTCCAGACAACCAGGTCAAACTTTCCCTGTGCAGGAACACCATTTATGTCTCAGTTTTGTAAACTAAATTTTGTGATTACAGTGAAAATCCATCTCTAAACAACAGTTGTTTTTTTTTTTCAAAGGTATATCCAGCTGGAGCCAGACAATTCTGAAATAGATCCCAGCTGTTTACATGTTCTCAACCTGAGAACAACTAAATACTGCCACAGAAAGGACTCTTAGTAGTAAATTCTGGTTTGAAGTATTAGGTAGATGGAAAGCCAAATCCTTGAAGACCACTCCCACTTAGCGGTAGCCTGGAAGGGTAGTGAGAGGAAGAGATTAATTCTCACTACGGTTTTAACTGGCCCAACTACTACAAGTCTTTTGGTATCTTGAATTGTTTGAAGTCTAAGCATGATCATTTGCTATTTCCAAGTTGGAAAAGCTCGCCTTTTTCCAGAAAATTTAAAAATTTGCCAGTTTTGAGATAAATGTTTCCGTAGTTCTTTAATTTCTTTAATAATTATTTGTGGGTGGTATATTTTGCCTCTCTCTCTCTTTTTTTTTTTTTTTTTTTTTGCCTTTTATAAATGCAAGCAAGTATAGATATTTCTATATATAAAGTCTCATTTTCATTACATGGCACAAAGCAAATATTATTTAAAGTATACAAAAATACTCAAAGAGTAACATGATAGATAACCAGATGTCAATTTTCTTTTACAACAATAATCACCACTATATTGCTAAGTAATTTAGTCATAATCTTAGTCATCCATGTTTCTATTACTAAAATGAATAACAGTACATATCGATCTCTGAAAATTAGATTGAGTAATTTTATTCTCTAGGTAAATAAGTCTCCTCAATTTTCCTTTGTGTCCAGAGTTATCTTCCAATAGCAAAAATATTTTTATGCAATTTATATTTATTTAATATAAATTAAATATAAAATTAATATGAATCGTACTGCCATTTTGACATGCTTATAGTATATTCTCTCTTACTACTCACATTTTCATAATTTACACATTTGAATTTGCTTTTTGTTTGAACGCCTGACCAAAAGTAAATCATTTTAAATGTAAATATTTAGTCTCTCAAGAAGAAATGGATTTATTTTCTTTTAGTATATGTGCCGTATGTTTCATTTAGACATTCTTGTCTATGGAAACTTAACAAACCTATCCAATAAAAATATCTTCTATAAAGATATATGCTAATTCTGATTGGGTAGCAATTTAGAATCATAGTCAAATTCATTTTGCCACCTGATGTTATGTCATATTACTGTTAAACAATTCTCTTGAACTTTGTGTGCGTGTGCATGTGTGTGAGAAGAGGCAATGTAGTTGAATATACCTTCTTTAAAATAAGGCTGCAGGGAGTTATTGGTGAAGGATGTTTGTTCAATTGTAAACAAGTGGTAAATTGTGTGACATTTGCTATTTATAACAGATGAAAACCAGACAAGAACTGCATTCTGCTCTAACCTCTGATAATTAGATGAACTCAGTTTCTTTAAATATTGTTCTTAATATTTAAAATGAATCTTATTTGAAAAGATAGTCTAGGATGAATAGATAAAAACATTCCAAGTGTAATTTTCCAGAATTGACAATATAATCTTAATTTCTCTAAGAATAAATTTAGGCAATATGCCATGTTTTGAAAGTCAAATGTTTTTAGATAATAACTAGTAAGTTTCCCATAATATGAAAAGTTGCAAACTAAAATTTCAATACCTAAATTCTCTATTAACACATGTACTGTCTTCATAGTTACATGAGAATATAAACTACTAGTTAGAAAATAAAAACTTCAAAATTTTTAAATGATAATAGTCAATCTGTTTCCCAGGATAGATGAACTTGTCCCAAATTTTATCTTCCTTTCCAGAAACAAATATTCAAAACAATTAACCAAAATTAGGATTAAAAGAGAACAAATGAGTATACAGTTTGAGATATATTGAGTTTATGGTGCCTATATTAGTGAAGGAATTTTTCTGATCTTAAAGAAGGAATAAATTATTCTGGGAGAATACTAAGATTTAAGAAGGTAGTAAAAGCAGAAAAGTAGAACACAAAGGAGACAGAGTAGGATTAAATAAATTCAGTAGGGGGACCACCAGGAGGAGAATTATATCTCAGAAGCCAAGAGAAGTTGAGTCCTCAAGAAAGAGTGAACATTTAACAATGTCAAAGGCTGAAGAATGGTGAATAAGATTAAAGTTTAAGAAAAGCTGGTTGGGTTAGGCCAATCAAAGGTCATCTATAAACAGTTTTGGTAAAGAAATGGAAGTGTAAATCCTATTGCAGTTGGTGGTTGGATGAATCAGAAGTGAGAAAGTGGGACCAACAGTGTAGACAACTTCTTTCTTAAAGGATGAGACACAAGCAAGTGCATATGCATGATTAAAGTAGATTTTTGTTTGCTTGCTTATTTTTTAGGATAGGAGATACAGGAATATGTTTCATAAACAAAAGAAAGAAGGCAGAAGAGAGCAGACAGGATTAAGTTCTAGACAGAGGGAGAGACAGATCTCAAAGGAGATTTGAGGTTGTGTGTGAAAATCCTCCCAAGACCAACACCTCTCCAAACCCTTTTATCCTGCTCTTATTTTCTTTTTCTCAACTGCACTGATTACCTTCTATGTTACTATATAATTCATGTATTCATCATATTTATCACTTGTCTTCTCTATCTTTCCACCCTCAATCTCCTCTGTGATCTTTTTCATTTCCTGCTATTCTCTCTCACTTTTTAAATGTAAGTGTCCTCCCAGGACTTTATAAAGTTCACAAGGGCAGAGATCTTTATTTTTTGTTCATTTGTATATTTCAAGTGCCTAGAACATGATGGGCACTCAAATACTTGTTGACTGAAAAAATATATTGGAATATAGAATTTAAAAAGTTGGAATTAGCTTGAAAGACTTTATATTTTTTACATGCAAAGTAGGAATAATTAATTAATAATCTGCAATTTATAAGAAGGTTAAGGTGAAGGGAGATTTCATATATACTAAAAGTTAAACGTTTACTATATGGATCAGAGGTTATCTGTGGAAGCCCATGAGCTCCATTTAAATTCATGATTTGTTTATCCCACATAATAGTTTCATCTAAACATAGAATTAATGCAAAGGTTCAGATGTATGGCTTGTCTTGGAAAGCAAGAAGATATGGCGACACTTGAGTCAGATCTCTGCATGACAACAATCACGTCTCCCCTCACCACCTCCCTCTAGCATGTAGGCTCACAAGATAAAGCATGTGATCTTTATTTGCCAAAGTCTTCCCTATTCACTGTGGTGTCCTTAATCCTTAAGTCTACTGTCAATTGCCATTTATTACTTGAGTTGTTTTTTGTTTTGAACTTGAGTTGTTTTTTGTTTTTGTTTTGTTTTTTTTATAGTATGGCTGCTTCATCCATTTATGTTACCTGCCTAACCTTTTAGTCAGATGTCCGCGATCCATGATATTGATGGTATTCAACTAACAAGTAATTTGTGTTCCATGGGGTCTTCTGATACACTTAGAAACACAAGCATACCTCATTTTATTGTGCCTCGCAGATGTTGCTTTTTTTTTTTTTTTTTTTTTTACAAATAAGGTAAGACCCTCCACCAGCAAAAAGGTTACAACTTACTTTGTCATGATACTTTATTATGGTGGTCTAGAACCAAACCTGCAATATCTCCAAAGTGTGCCTGTAGATTAAACTTCTCACCATGGCTAATCAGACCCTACATGATCTGGCTGTTCCTGTCCTGATTCCCCCTTTACAATCCTCCACTTGGCTTTAAATGCACTCCTATTTTCTGTCTTCAATGCCTTCTTCCTTTTTCTTAAGTATGTCAAGCTCCCTCCAGTGTCTATGCCTTTCTATTTTCAGTTTCCTTTACTGCAATTTATTTCTTTAGATAATCAGCATGGCTGGCTCCTAATTTAGCCATATATGCAAACATTTATTAACAACCAGGTCCTTCCCTCAAAACCATACAAGTTCTGAAATCCCAATGCATCTCGGCCATCTGTTCTTTCAAGTTCTCCAACACAGACCTTCTTTGAAAGATTTACTCAAGGCAAAGTATACAATTTCCTAGTGGCAAGATTAATTTAAACTTCTAGTCAGAATGAAGTGACAAAGACTGCACACAGAACAGAATGGAATTGTAAGACTAGGTTTCACTTGAAGAATGTATCCTATTAGGTTTACTAGATTTTTAAACTCTATTCATACAAATACAAATGCTCTTCAATGTATCTAGCCAATAGACACACCTTGAACACCACTCATTTCTCTGAAGAAAAATTATTTCTAGCATATTATATGCTAGTTAATAAACTTTCTGGTATTTATTGGAGTTACATATGGTACTCCCTGAAGTAGGTTTTTCCATTAGAGACCTTCAAATGTTAACAAACTATCCCTAAAGTGTTAGCAAACTATCCCTAAAGTGTTAGTCCTTATTAGTGTACTTGAAATATTAATCACTCATCCCTAAGGAGTACATAAAACTTACACATACTCATTCCTATACACATATATTCACACATATATTCTCTATTCTTATGTGTTTTAAAGTAAATTATAGAAAACATAACAATTAAGAAATCATTCATACATAGAACAAATGACTGAGAATCCTGTCCTCCTAGCCCTTCCCGATACTAATTTTGAGTGAATTGATATGAGACTAAAAAGTTACATTACTACTGAAACTAAGAGTGTGCTTAGTTCACCCCTTTACTCTTTCCATGGAACCGATGGGATTTGAAGAAATTATTTTTGGTACCTCCCACTGTGACTTAAAATGTATTTGGTCACAGAAACAAAACCAGTCTTGATTTGGCTTAAAATGGATCTGCTGATTTTGCATTTCTAGATCTTGAAGCCTTCTCTGAATAATTATCATGATGCTCAAATTATGTCCCTCTCACTTTTCTCTACTTGCTCCTCCAAAAAAGTTTCACACATGAGTAAATAGTAATGTAGAATTTACTGAATTTTACAAAATAAACTGAGAAGAGGGCTTAATGTCAACTATTTCAAGATAAGTCCTCATAACACATCTCTCTCCTTTCAGGTCTCTTCTACCTCACAGGTATCTTCTCTTTCTACTCCCTTCCCTCAGAAGCCACCCAGCTCCTGCTGAATCCTTCCCTTCTTCTCTTCCAAAAGAAAAAGTGTTTCTTTTCTTTTATGTGCATAATAACTCTATCATTTTCTC
>NW_011888783.1:9666994-9674581 GCF_000151845.1 Pteropus vampyrus | reverse complement strand
CCCTAAGGAGTACATAAAACTTACACATACTCATTCCTATACACATATATTCACACATATATTCTCTATTCTTATGTGTTTTAAAGTAAATTATAGAAAACATAACAATTAAGAAATCATTCATACATAGAACAAATGACTGAGAATCCTGTCCTCCCTGGCCCTTCCCGATACTAATTTTGAGTGAATTGATATGAGACTAAAAAGTTACTTTACTACTGAAACTAAGAGTGTGCTTAGTTCACCCCTTTACTCTTTCCATGGAACCGATGGGATTTGAAGAAATTATTTTTGGTACCTCCCACTGTGACTTAAAATGTATTTGGTCACAGAAACAAAACCAGTCTTGATTTGGCTTAAAATGGATCTGCTGATTTTGCATTTCTAGATCTTGAAGCCTTCTCTGAATAATTATCATGATGCTCAAATTATGTCCCTCTCACTTTTCTCTACTTGCTCCTCCAAAAAAGTTTCACACATGAGTAAATAGTAATGTAGAATTTACTGAATTTTACAAAATAAACTGAGAAGAGGGCTTAATGTCAACTATTTCAAGATAAATCCTCATAACACATCTCTCTCCTTTCAGGTCTCTTCTACCTCACAGGTATCTTCTCTTTCTACTCCCTTCCCTCAGAAGCCACCCAGCTCCTGCTGAATCCTTCCCTTCTTCTCTTCCAAAAGAAAAAGTGTTTCTTTTCTTTTATGTGCATAATAACTCTATCATTTTCTCCGAATTCTACATACCAACTGATAGCACAAGCCCCAAAATCTCAGCCTTCAATACAAATGAGTTTATCACAACAGCAAATATAGGTCTTTTTTTTTCTGGAAGATTTGCATGTCAGTCACCTAGAAAAATAAAACAAAATTCCTCACATTGTTACATGTCTCCTTATAGAAAAGTAGATTGAGTTCCAAACACCTTACAGATATACTTTTGAGATACAATATCTTCTTAATTTGGAGACTTCTTGAGTAATGGAAATAGGAAAAAATGTTCATTTATTTTGGATTTTCTTCAAATATTATGGAGATGGCTTTTTATGATGATATCTGGTATGTAACAAAAAGGTACAAGCTGTTCTGTCTTAGCACACACTAATCTACAGTTATTTGCATATGGAGTATTAAACTAAGAACAAATATCTAAAAATAATTGTGAGATCATAATAAGCTCCCTAAAATAACTTTGTTGGGAAAAAACCATGAAAAATTTGATTCTTCAACAAATATAATCTGACTCTCTACATTCTTTTGGTGATGATATTTTCTAGGAAAAAAAAGCAGGACAAAGGTCATTTTCAGTGTTGCATGTTGTAAAAATATTAATGTGGGAAGTAGTTCAGGAGATGTTGGGATTCCTAAAATATTTCCATAACTTATGGGAAAAGCAATTCAGAATATTTGAAATTACTATCTGCCTTATTTCTAAGTACTGCCAGTCCTACAAACAGGCAGAAAACAGGAACCTATCTAAATATTATGATGTAAAAAACAGTACAAAGTCTTAATTTCCTGAATCATCTCCACCTTGCATGGCCTTTCTTGACACCTGAATTAAAATTGCCATTACTTATGATATGATATGATAAAGGAACCTATATTCTTTAGGAAAAAAGATTGTTAAAATGTTCACCATATTCTATTGCAAAGGAATGGAGGAAGATTTTTAATCAAAAATAGTTGGTTACTAGAAGAATTAAATCTTGGCTCAAAGGGAATGAGAAATTGAATTCTCATTTCAATGAGAAAATAACTAGATTTGAATTCAGGAATTTTGAGTTCTGGTGCTAGTTTTGATATTGACTTGACAAGGCATCTTGAATGATTCATTTAATTACTGGCAGACACAATTTCTCCATTTGTGAAATGGGGATAATAAAAGTAACCCTTCTGACTTTACAGTGTTATGCTAAGAATAGAACAATATGTATGTTTTGGCTTTGAAAAATTGAAAAGTGCTATAATAATATAAGACATTACTAGTATTAAACAGGATAGAATTAATCTCAGGAAAATAACACGGACAGCAGAAGAGAGCTTCATTTTAAGTTAGCTAGCGTTAAAACTATAAATATTGATAATATGGAATGAAGATGCAAAGGAAAGAAACAGGATGAAATCTTCAAAGCAATCCTACACTCTTAGATGGATTGGATACCCCATGGGGAAGCTTGGGCAAGCCATACTTAAAATGAAAATTACTTTTACCTAGAACTGGTTGTGATCATAATGCAAGTATAAATTAAGTGAGTGGGGAAATATATATACATATATATATATATACACACACACACACACACACACACATATATATACATATATATATATATGAACAGAAAACAGTATGACATCAAGAATTATAGATCCTGTTTATTTGTATTTTCAAAGCCAAATTGAAAAAATAAGGAAGAAGCACAAGAGCTAATTTATTAGAGGATTTAAAAAAGGGTTTTTTTTTTTTTTACTGTTTTCTTAGAATCTTTAGAAGATTGCTTTTACAGTGTTATGATATTATGTTTGTCAATATCTGGTATGTCTTCTCTATAATAACTGTGTTATGATATTATGTTTGTCAATATCTGGTATGTCAATATCTGGTATGTCTTCTCTATTTATTGACGTAAATGTTTAATCTGAGAAAACACAAATTTTAAGCATTATAAACCTAGGTTGGGACAATTCTGGGTAAAACATTTTTTTTTAATTACTCAAATTCTTTTATCTGTTTATTTAAAATTCCACACAGTGAGAGCTAACTATAAATGTTCAGTGCTTCATAGTAATAAAATTATTACTTCGGGACCAAGGAAAGCATGAAATCAGTTGTGATAATTTTGACCTCTGGTCTGCAAGTTTGTGCTATGTATGGGCAGAGTGATATTAGAACCAGGCAGTGCTGATTTGTTATGCTATGTTTGGAGTAGGGAAAGGGAAGGTGAGTGGAGAGAACAGTCATTCACTACAAGAAGGTAGACAGCGTTGCCAAGAAGACTAAACAATAGATACTCATTATAAAGAACAAAACAGGAATATCTGGGGGATTACGTTATTTGTTGAGAAATAAACAAACCTTCCTTAGAAACTTACACCTTATTTCTTCCCCCTTCTAATTCTATTCTGGTGGTATTATTGGTGAATTTCCAGAACATTCAGCCTCTAATTATAAGCAAGAATTGTGTTACGAAAATTGACTTTGAAGGTATTTGGATCTGAGAATACATAGAATCAATGCTATTAGTGGTTTTTTTTTTTTTTCCAGGTCAGTTTATAGAGCAGATTCCATAAATTATTGTCTAAATTATTATACTAACAGTTCATTTGAATGTTACCAAACATTCATTAGAGTATCTTTATGAAGAGCACAGCTTCTGTTTATCACCAAATACATTTTACTTCTTAGTGGTTTTGTACAGGCATTCAGGCAATCAGATCATGGTTGAGTAAAAGAAAGCAGGAAGGGAACTCTGTTGGGACTACTGGGACCAGCAGTTTATTCATTTTCTGTGTCTGCTGTGGTACAATGCAGAGAATATGGAATAAAAATCTGACAACCTGTATTCTTGATTGAATGACTGCTACTTACTGTGAGACTTCAGAAAACTGGCCTTGGTTTTCAAATCTTAATATAATGGTGATTGTGGTACTGCTGCCGGTGGGTGTGTGAGTATGTATGTGTGCATATATGTGTGTTGGGAGGCATTTGTACTACCATTTAAATTTAATACTACCTTTTGAAGCTCTTCCGATGATAAAAGGTCATGCTTCTATATTTGAGAAAAAGCACTTTTCCGTAGCAACATAGCTGCTTAAGGAAAAGCAGCTCTCTAGGCTAATAGTTATGTGGGGAGGAGACTAGAAGGGAGTAGAGTGGGAACACAGGCTGTACTTCCATGTCCATTGGTTTGTATAACTTCTTTACTAAGGCCCTCTGGAAGTCAAGGAGGGGATGTCTGGCCACTTCTTTTTTTTTGAGGTTCCCTATATTAAAGAATGAAGGAATGCCAAAATAGGATTGCAAAAATGATGGAATTGTCATTATTTTCATATGACAAAACAAAATTTACAATATGACATAATTAGACTATTCATAATTATGATATTTATAAAAAAGAATGATTCATGGTACAATTCAGGTAATTTGGTCCAGTAATCATCAGTGTGTGCAGTTTTATGAGAGACACTTTAACAAAATATTTTCAAATGTGTTAATAAATATATCTGTTACTGTATATATAAACTTAGTTGGTGATATCAAAAGTCTAATTTGTGGCCAGTTTTGCATAAGAGGCCATAGCCAAATGACCCTTCTTGCATCTTCTGAGAGAGATGCTGCTTCCTTGTGTAAGTAAATTAGAGATTGTTTCTAGTTAGTAAATTGGAAATTTTATATAGTGTATCAGATTTAAATAATAGTGCTATTTATTTTCAATGATTTCCTTTTACCTCTAAAAATCTGATTGGTTTTCTTATCATACATATATCTACTTTTCTCAAAGTAGTATATGTTTTTCTCAAAGTAGATTCTATTATTTGAGGGAGAAATAGAGTAAATATCTAAGAAAAGATAAGTAGATCAAATACACAGTAAGTCTGGGGAACGAGTTGAAATTATTTCAAATCCTTTGGGGTATGATAATCTACAAACATACTTGAAGAGAATTCTTCTCAGAATATGGGTTTAAATAAATTCAATATGGGTTTTTGAAAAACCTTACATTAATTTTTACTAATAGTTTTATAAATTTTCTAATGCAAAGTGGTTGTCAATTTTTGTAAATTGAATGCAGTGTATGTACACTGAAAGTAAGAATGTTCTCCCTTTCACGAGAAAATTCTGAAAATTCAAAAGCCATGATTTTAGAGCAATTAATTTATAATATCTGAGAAGGTCAGGGCGTTTCAAATTTGGCATTAAAAAAATTTCCTAGGTAAGAGGTTCTCATGTTGAGAAACTAAGTAAAATAGGTAAATGAACTTTCCCCCCTACTTATTACATTTGAATATTATAAGGTAGAAATAACAGCAAATTATCATTTTAAGCAAAATTTATATTAATATTTTTCTCCATGTAAACTATATAAAATTGCTATTCCTTGTAGAATTTGAGTATATAATTGCTCCTTTGCATCAAGTATTCTTAATAAAAACTTTAGAAGAAAAACATGAAATAAAAGAAATGATATCAGCTCAGCCTAAGAGAATTTGTTAAATATCTATGTAAAAAGAAGAGAAATTTGACTTTATATGTGAGTGACAAGTAAAACAGACCAACTATTGGGCAACAAATCAAAGAAAGTAGGTCAGAGAGCCCCATGGCAATGCAATAAATTACTAATATTTAAAGCACTGATCAGAGAGTAAACCTACCTGTGAACAGGAATGCCTACGAGAACAATGGTAAATTGAACAGAAAAGCAGGGTCAGAGCAAAACAGTTGCAAGGCTCAGAGTGTCCTTGAGTCAGGCAGAGGATGAATAGCAGAACAATATCATCATTCAGAAGCTTCCTGGCGGCCAGCAAGCTGATAATGAGAAGCCAACTAGAGAAAGTAGAGGAAAACACCCTCAGGATATGGAGAGAGCCTAGCAGATTTTGAGACAGGATGTAACTATCAATTCATCAGGATTATCATTCTTAAAAAAAAAAAAAAATTAAGTAACAGAAGAATCACTGAGGGGGCTAAAATACTTAATCAAATTCACTAATGTCACTTATGTCGTGAAAGCCATACACTCACATGGAATTCATTAACTCTTTGGTGAACAGAGCAACATTATATGCTGGGAAAAATACCATTTCCTGTTTTCCATCTTTAAGATTTACTGAATGTGAACACACAACGTAAATGTATATATGCCTTCCTGTTAAAATATACAGCTGAAACTTATTAGATTTCCGTATCCAATGCCACCATAAAAATTTAACTAATTTAAAAAAAGATTTACTGAATGTTTTTGTGAACTAGGTGGAATTTCAGAATCATAATTGCTAATCATAATTACAATCATTAATTATAATCTAATAGAGAAAGAGGAATTAAGTGGAGAGAGCAGAGGAAGACAAGGCCCTGTGTGTATAAGGCTGTATAAGGCCTGCGTGTAAAACACCAACATAGCTAAGCAAGTAAAGAGACGTTTGGAAGGAGATAAGGTCAGAAGTAGACAGGACTTACACATGAAAGATCTTAATGATTATGAGTCTGTGATGAGGTGTTGGAATTTCATTCTTAAGATAATGAGAAGTCATCAAAGGTTTTCATCAGAGGAGTGATGTAATTTGATTTGTTTTTTAAAAAAATTATCCTGTAAATTGTTTGGAGAATTACTGTTAGGGTGGAAGGAGAGAAAGTAGAGAGAAGGTTAGAAGGTTATTGAGGACCTCTAGGTAGAGATTAGTAATGGATTGGATGAAAAATGGTTAGGTTTGGTATATCATTTTGAATGTAGAGGCTACAAAATTTGGTCATGCATTAGAAAAAGAGTATGAAAAGAACAAAAGGAGGCAAAAAATACACTGGACCAGAGAAAGTTCTATCAACTAAAGTGGAAAAGATTTGGAAAAGAGTAGGTTGGTAGGGGACAGATGCTTGTCTGGGTTCGTTTGTTTTTTTGAAGACCAGGGGAAGAATTAAAATCAGGTTTTAGATACACTAAGCTTGGGGTGCCTATTAAGCATCCAAAAGTCAGAATACAATTACTAACAGGTCATATGAATCTGAGCTCAAATGAGGGGTTGAGACTGACGATATTCAATTGGAATTCATTCATTTATAGATTATATTTAAAGCAATAGTTCTGGATGAGATTACCTAGGAAGTGGATATAAACAGGAAAACATTCAATAACCAAGTCCTGGAACTTGTTGGCAAGTTGGGGTAAGAATGAAAAGGATTGCCTGGCAGAAAAGACCAAGAACATGTAGCCAGTGAGTAGTAGGAAGGAAAACAAGAGGGCTGGTGGTCTTGAGGTCAAATTAGTGTTTTAACAAAGAGAAGTGACCAATCGTGTTGAATGTTGCCAAGTTTTAGCTAAAACTGGTGTGGAACTGACCACTGGATTTCCCAAAATGGAGTCCATTGGGAAACTTGACAAGAACCATTTTAATAGCATTATAGTGGGGAGACATACTACAAGTCCATAAATAAATAAATATCACACCAAGGAGTGATAAGCATGAAAGTTTGACTGGAGTGGGTTAAGAAGTTATAAAGTGATGTTGTCTATTTAGTATACTGTAAGGAGTTTTGCTTTTAAGGAGAGGAGCAAGAAGGGGCAGTAGCAAGAGGGGATTTCTTGAAATGAGAGACAGTAAAACACGTTTTTGTGGTTATGGGAATATTTTCATAGAATGGAAAAAATCGATGCAAGAGAGAGTTTATGATTTTCGGAGCATTCCTTGAAAGTGGAATATTGTGAAAAAGAGAGGTAAAAAGTGAGAGGTGAGTCCTATGGGAAAAGGTAGAAATATGAGTATACATCCAAATATATTGATGTCAGTTCATTAATAATTGCTTCAATTTTCTCTATAAAATCAGTTAAGTATGAGGAGGGTATGGGTTATTTGTGTTTGTTTGTTTGTTTG
>NW_011888783.1:9663809-9666489 GCF_000151845.1 Pteropus vampyrus | reverse complement strand
TTTTTTTTTCTTTTAGTGGTTGTCCTAGAATTTTCAATATACATTTACAACTAATCCAAGTTTACTTTCAAATTACACTATACCACTTCACAGGTAGTGTGAGTACCTTAATATAACAGGTTAATCCTATTCCTTTTTCCTGTCCCTTGAATCATTACTGTCATTTAGTTTACTTATATGTAAGCATACATAAGCATATATATACAAAACATAGACGTTAGCATAAATAATTAAATACATTGTTGCTGTTATTATTTTAAACAACTGCTATTTGTTAATCAATTAAGAGTAAAAGTTAAAGTTTTAATTTAATCTTTATTTATTCCTTTATTAATTCTCTTCCTCTATGTAGATCTAAGTTTCTGACCTATATCATGTTCCTTCTGTCTAAAGAGCTTCTTTCAACATTTCTTGAAGGGCAAGTCTATTGGCAACAATTTCCTTCCATTTTTGTTTTTCTAAGTTTCAGACAGTACAGAATTCTGGCTTGGTGTTTGTTTGTTTGTTTGTTTTCTTCTCTCAACATAATATTTCTCTCCACTTTCTTCATCCTTGCATAGTTTCTGAGAAGTTGGATATAATTCTTATCTTTGTTCCTATGTAAGTAAGTGGATCTTTCCTCTGACTTCTTTCAGGTATTTTTTGTTTTGTTTTGTTTTTATCCTTGATTCTCTATTGTTTGAATATGATATGCTTAGGTGTAGTTTTCTTGGTGTTATCTGAGCTTCTTTGTGGTTTTGTGTGTGACATTAATTAGAGAGAAATTCTGTCATTAGCTTCAAATATTGTCTCTCTTTCTTCTCCTTTTGTTATTCTCATTACATGTATGTTATACATTTAGTAGTTGTCCCACAATTCTTGCATATTCTGTTTTTTATTTTTGTCTTTTGATTCTTTGCTTCCAGTTTTCGAAGTTTCTATTGTCATATCTTCAAGCTCAGATATTCTTCCTCAACCATGTCCAGTCTACTAAAAAGCCTACCAAAGACATTCTTTATTTCTGTTACAGTGTTTTTGATCTCTAGTGTTTCTTTTTTATTCTTCCTTAGAATTTCCATTTCTCTGCTTATATTATCCATCTATTTTTGCATGTTGTCTACTTTTTCCATTAAAGTTCTTAGCATATTATTCATAGTTCAAAAAAAGTCCTGGTCTGATAATTTCAACATTTCTGCTATATCTGACTCTGGTTCTGATGTGCGTTCAAACTCTTCAAACTGTATTTTGCCTATAGAATGCCTTGTAATTTTGCGGGGGGAAAGGTGAACATAATGTATTGGGTAAAAGGAAATGTGGTAAATAGACATTTAGTGATGTAGTGGTAAGCGTGGGGAAGAAGCATTGTATAGTCTATAATTAGGTGTCTTTCCTTTCTTGAGCTTGTGCCTGTGGACTATGAACTTCACCAGTGCTTCTCAGTATCCCCCTTCCCCTTTAGGTGGGACAGAATGACTCACAGAGTGGGGGGTTAGAATTGGGTATTTCCCTCCCCCAGGCAGGTGAGTCTCTGATAAAACCTGAGAAGGTTAGGCTGTGGTAAAAACAGTTTCTCCTGAGAGAGACTGACCTTGTTAAGAACAGAATTCTCTGCTTTTGAAAATGGTCATTGTTCCTCTTCTCTGTCAGAAGCCTGAGGAGATTTTCCTCTGATTTTCATTGTGAGAAACTAATAGAGCCCCAGGAGGTGAAATTCACAAAAGTGTGAGGGCCCTTATGGCTAGCCCCCATTCCCTCAGTCTTGTCCACACTGAGCCTCCAGCTATTCATCAATTACAGTTTAAATTTTCCTACCTTGGCACTGGTTCCTGTATATATTTCTGCATATGGGTTTCTGCTCCAGTAAGTTATGTTTCTCTGTATTCACCTGTCTGTCTCTCTACATCTTGGCAGTGGTTTGCCATGTCACCTTCTCTAATGGATCTGAGGAGAGTTAATTTTTACAGCTTGTGAACCTTTAACTTGTTAGAACAGAGTAGCTCCTTACATCCTGGACCCTAGAGTGAATCTTTGAAAATGTAGATCAGATCGTTTTGCTCCTCTAACAAAAAAAAAAACAAAAAACAAAAAACAAACAAAAATAAACCTGCCTGTGGCTCCCCAGAATAACAGCCAAAACTCTTATAATGTCCTATAAAGTCCTACATAGTCAGAGTCCTCTTACCCACTTGCATTCCTCTCTCCGAGCTTACCTTCTACTACTACCCATCATTCACCTCATACCTGACATTCTAGGTTCATTACTGTTCTTTGACCATGGCAGGCATGCTCCAAACTTAAAGCCTTTGCAGTTCTTGTTTCATCTGCCTGGGATGGTCTTCTCCCCGATAACTACGTGAGCTATCATTAAGTCCAGTCAGAGTCTTTTCTTCTTGTGAACAAGTTCTGCTGTTATTGTAAGGTTTCTCAGTGAACTTAGAATCAGAGCTGGATGATTTGGTTATGCGATTGGGCATATACTAGCATCAGGCTATGGTAGCCTGTAGTGACCATTTCTTCAAAAGGAAAACACCCTGCCTCGAAGACAGAGCCTTCAAAAATGCCAGCACAGGGCATCCTTCTGTGGACATGCTTAAAAAATGGACAGCATTTGCTTTTTTGGCTGTAAATGCAACTCTCCTTTTATCATCTTATTTTTTAGTGCTTTCAAGGCTAACTACCGACTTTTGCTGATTGATGCATT
>NW_011888783.1:9662136-9663759 GCF_000151845.1 Pteropus vampyrus | reverse complement strand
TTGATGTCAGTTCATTAATAATTGCTTCAATTTTCTCTATAAAATCAGTTAAGTATGAGGAGGGTATGGGTTATTTGTGTTTGTTTGTTTGTTTGTTTGTTTTGAGATTAGAGGGGTAAAATAATTTAAGAATAACTTACATGGAAAAATAAAGTAGATCTTTCAGGAAATGTTGGAGCCCACTAAGAACTGTGGTTAAAATTTTTATGTGAAAGCAATGATCATGGTTGTAAGATTTTTGTCAGTATAATGCCCGACCCCTTTCAAGTCTCAGTCATTATAGTTATAGAGAATTAGGTTTTATAGCAATTGTAGTTTTGTCAGGTGTAATGCTCCTCTTTATCTCTGATACCTTTCCTTGCTTTGAAGTCTGTTCTGTCTGAAAGTAATACAGCTACTATTGCTTTTTTTTTTTTGATTAACATTAGCAAAGTATATTTTTCTCCACCTACTTAATCTATATGTGTCTTAACATTTAATGTAAATTTCTTGTAGACATTTTATAGTGGGTCTTGTTTTTTTATCCATCTTCACAATCTGTCTTTTAACTGGTGCGTTTAAACCCCTGATGTTCAAAGTGATTATTGATATAAGTTGGATTAATAAATACCATGTTTTCTATTTGTTGCCCTTGTTCTTTGTTCCTACTTTTGTCTTCCACCTTTTTTTTTGCCTTTTATAGTTTTAGTTGAGCATTTTATATCATTGCATTTTTCCTCTCCTTTCTTAGCATATCACTTATTCTTCATTTTTTTTTTCTTTTAGTGGTTGTCCTAGAATTTTCAATATACATTTACAACTAATCCAAGTTTACTTTCAAATTACACTATACCACTTCACAGGTAGTGTGAGTACCTTAATATAACAGGTTAATCCTATTCCTTTTTCCTGTCCCTTGAATCATTACTGTCATTTAGTTTACTTATATGTAAGCATACATAAGCATATATATACAAAACATAGACGTTAGCATAAATAATTAAATACATTGTTGCTGTTATTATTTTAAACAACTGCTATTTGTTAATCAATTAAGAATAAAAGTTAAAGTTTTAATTTAATCTTTATTTATTCCTTTATTAATTCTCTTCCTCTATGTAGATCTAAGTTTCTGACCTATATCATGTTCCTTCTGTCTAAAGAGCTTCTTTCAACATTTCTTGAAGGGCAAGTCTATTGGCAACAATTTCCTTCCATTTTTGTTTTTCTAAGTTTCAGACAGTACAGAATTCTGGCTTGGTGTTTGTTTGTTTGTTTGTTTTCTTCTCTCAACATAATATTTCTCTCCACTTTCTTCATCCTTGCATAGTTTCTGAGAAGTTGGATATAATTCTTATCTTTGTTCCTATGTAAGTAAGTGGATCTTTCCTCTGACTTCTTTCAGGTATTTTTTGTTTTGTTTTGTTTTTATCCTTTATTCTCTATTGTTTGAATATGATATGCTTAGGTGTAGTTTTCTTGGTGTTATCTGAGCTTCTTTGTGGTTTTGTGTGTGACATTAATTAGAGAGAAATTCTGTCATTAGCTTCAAATATTGTCTCTCTTTCTTCTCCTTTTGTTATTCTCATTACATGTATGTTATACATTTAGTAGTTGTCCCACAATTCTTGCATATTCTGTTTT
>NW_011888783.1:9616827-9659651 GCF_000151845.1 Pteropus vampyrus | reverse complement strand
CTTTTATATATATTAGGCTTTCAGAAAACTAATGTATTTGGTAAATATTTTTCTCATATAGAAGTCAGACTTGCTCTTTCTCTTAATCTGTATTGCTCCATAAATGGCTGCCCAGATTACTATCTCCCCAGTTGGAGCTCTTCTTTCCTGTATCAGAGCTTTCCAAATGCATAATGTGTTCTATTGGTTTATAACACATCTTCATTGAATTAACTTCATGTATGTGCACACCATCACCCCTTGACCTGCATCCTCATCTGATTTGTAGTTGTGTCTCTCTCATGCTTAATACACAGTGTGTATATGTGTGTGTGTGGCGGGGTGGGGGGATGTGCTTTATTATATTAACTCATATTGCCTGATGGTTACTATGTCTCATCTCCCAGACTAGACCATAATATAATTTCTGTGTCCCTCAGAGTCCAGGCCCAGGTTGAGCACAGCAGAAAGACTGCTTCTTTTCTAATAACCTAAACGTTATTCACAATTTGGTTCTATTCTGGAAACATTCTTGGGCAAGTTTAAATTCTACATCTCTCCGGTTCAAAATTCTATTAAAAACAACAACAACAACAACAGAGACTGAAAAGTTACATCTAATCTATCAGCTATATAATATCTTTTGAAAGACTTTGATAATGTAAAGGGCCTCGTGATCTTGAGTCACCAAATTTTCCCTCAGGTTGTAACCTTTAAAAAGATTGATGACAGTGGAAGACTGAGTCCTAGTGACTCCGATGAACAGCCCCCAATAGGAATTAAGGGCCCCCAGTTTGTGTCCCAGCTCAGCTAATGATCATTGTGTGAATTTAAGCAAGTCACTTTGCTATCTGAAATTGTTCTTTCGTCTTTAAACTCAAAAGATTAGACTATGATTCATATTTGCAATTATTTATGGGTCAGAGATCCCTCTGAGATTCTGCTGAAAAGGATAGACCTTCTTCCCCCAAAAAGCACAAACACAACTATAAATAGAATTCTAAGAAGGGTCAGAGGCTCTCTATAATCCACCCACAGATTCCTTAGAGGGCTTTACAGTGATTTCTAAAGTCTAAAAAAAACTATGAATGTGGTTGAAAAAAAAATGAATCTATTTACATTTGTTACTCCCAATGTGAATTAGTTTTAAAATGTAGATTTGGGCCATTAGTGTCATTTGAAGTTATAACTGGTTTTTGTAACTTAGAGTACTCACAGCAGAACAAATTTTTCAGTAGGAAAAAAAAAGAGATTTCCTTTGTAGATTAACAGCATTACAGGGTCAGTGAGATTGTTAGTCTACTCCACTACTTAATGCGGTTTCCTGCTGTAACTCACCTCAGAGGTCAAAATTTAGCTTTAACTTGAACACACACAATGATGGGAGCTCACTCACATGTTTAATGCTGGGCAAAAATAAAAAAAAATTAGGAATTTTCATCTTTGTATTGAACTGTAATCAGCTCTTACCCTATAAATGTCAGTTATTGACCTTTTTCTGCTCTCAAGAGCTATGCAAGTAAATTTTTTCTTTTTTGGAAATATAGTGGCAGCTTCTTTTGTCCTCTCTACATTTTTTCTATGCTAAACATTCCAGTTTCACATACAATTCTTCTAGAAAAATGATTTCATAAGACTACATTTAATCTCAATTACCTTCTTCAAAGGAACTCTTGAAATGCATGTCCCAGAATTAGGCAGCAGGATCCAGAAAAGGTCTGACCAACGCTTGGTGCAGAGTGGTTCCCTCTCTTAAACTGCTAACTCTGTTGGTAGGAATGCCCTCGACACTGCTAAGAGCGCTGTTCCTAGAAGCAGGTGGCTTTACTGGGTCATGTTGAAATTGTGGTCACCTGAAACTCCTAACTATAATCAATCTAGGTTGCCCTAATGCTCCATTTTTTAGAATCAAAATAATCTTCCTAAAAACAAAACTTCCTATTGATCCTTACTTTAATTGCTCAGGCAGTCTTTCCAGCTCTTGCAAACCTTTTGGAGTACTAATATTATCATTTATTGTGTCATCTTTTCTTCCAAGTTTTGTGTCACCTACACATGTAATAAACCTGCCTTTTTTTCCTCTAAATTTATTAGAAAACATATTGTCCTGTGGTTTGCCAAATATAAGCCTCCCTCTGTGCATTCATTATTCATAATTCTTCACTCTATAACTTCATAGCTTCATCCAACTCACATTTAAGCTCCGGATCTACAGATGGAGAAGAGCCTGAGTATTATGTTCTATTTGGGGGCAACACATTTATTCTCCTTTCTTCTTTTACTCAGTCTACTTTCTTTACTCAATGTCTATTTTTTTCATTCCTTCACATACTCATACTGCATATCCTGGTCTCCTTTTTCATGGATTCATTTTGGTTCAGATGAAAGAACCTCCATTGTGTTTTTTGAGAGCCATTTGTCTTCTGCCTGGGTGCAGGGCTGGCTGAGTCTGTGCTGGCTCCAGGAGGCCCTTTGCCTTGTGCCTGAGAGTCAGCGCCTGTGCAGGTGAGGTATTTTACTACATGTTCATTAGCACCTGGCAGAGGAGGAGAAGGCTCTGATAATTTCATCAACACTCCCAGACCAAGTTATTTTCCCCCGGCTCCGGAATTACTCAAATATGAAATGAGAGTTCAAAGAAAATTTTAAAACAAAGTATATGTGTGTTTGTAGATAGGAGGAGGGGGATAGGGAAAAAGGAATTATTGGACAGTCCTCGCAGACTTTAATTGCAGCATTGTTTTACCCATAACCAAATAAGTATTTCTGATAGAAAAAAAAAAAAAAGATTCAAAACACAAATTAACCAACCATCCATTATCCAATGGAAAGATGACATTGGTGTAAACTGCTTGGGGAGCCAAAGAATTCGTGTTTCTCTAGAGATGTTTTGCAGAACAGCTCTGTGATATGTTACCAACTCCTGCCTCATCAAAACCTTTCACCTGGACTAGTTAATGTCACACTCAAATAAAGCTAAAAAAGGCACCTTCCAAGCTTTGCCCAAGTGAGTGATTCTACTTTAAAAAGTTTGCCTTTTATAACTTTGTGACCATTAGTACTACAAAATAAATCAAATGTGGATCGGGGTAAGTAAGTAGACCTATATTCAAGTATGGGAAGTTGATTAACGGTTGATTAATGGTTAAGTTGTACATTTTGGTTACCAATTTTTTTAATGTTTTAACCAACACCATATATAGACAAATCAATGTTGGCATTAAGTTACTAATCCTAATTTAAAGAAAATTGTCTTGAACACAACTTTGGCACTCTGTAGTCACCTTGTAGGGGAGAAGGATGAGCTCCAGAGGCAATAGAACCTTCACAAAGCCCAGAAGATGTGAGCTCAGGAAAGAGAGTCGAAGATAGCTAAATGATTATAGTGCTTTAATATTTTAGAGAGATTCCCAAGATTATCTAAGCCAGGTTAATAGATACTGTAAACCTACAATAAAACCTAGAAAATTTTAGGAAAGTCTAGATCAGCATCTAAAAAGTTAAAGGTGAAAATAAGTTGGAGTCTCCTGACAATGGAATTTTATGACTTATTCATTCAATCAGTCAGTCAGTCTGTCAGTTTATACCAAGGGACTATGATGTGTCAAAACTTCTATTAGAACTACACTATCCTTATACCCTTGAACAAATCACTTACCTTAAGTCTAAATTTCACCATCCAAGTACTTATCCCATGGACTTGTAAGATTGCTGACTCAGATATGTAAGCCTCTAGCAGAGTAATTAATTGGATGCTTTTTGAACTCCCTTTCCTTTCCCTAGCATTTAGACTTTTTTCCCCATGTAATTTATAATAATATGAAGTAAGTTCCATTTGTTAAAAACGAACGTCTCTCTACAGTCTTGGGTTATCAGGAATTGTGAGTGATATGTATTTGCAGATCAAATTAAGGTATTTAAATATTATTACAACTGATCAAATATTTTTGCAAGGTAATTCACCAAGCCCAAGGATCTCATTCTTTGCCAAATAGTATTCTGAGGCTTACTAACTGCAGCCTCATGCAAATTCACACCTTTTTTTTTTTAGTTTCTTCGTTCATAGTGAACATGAGCAGTGACTTCCTTTCATTTTTCAATTCTAACTGGTATGTTTTTCAATAATACTTACAAAATCTCATCAATCAATTTCTAACATATAAAATATGTATAAAATTTCCCATATTAAGCATCACTATATGCACAGAGTGTTCAGCTAGTATGATGTTTTAACAGAATAGATCCAAGCGAAATTAAGGATAATTCTGTAGATTGTGTATGGATATAAGTACTTGCCTTCTGAATACACTCCAAATTTAAATTAATTTTCAAAAAAGTTCAAATATACATTATTGTGAGACAATCCAAAACATATGCCAAATTTTGTTACTTCATTAATTCCATCAACTATTTATGCAATAAATATTAATAAGCACCTACTCTTTGCCAGGCATTGTGCCTGGGACCACAAAGTGAAACTATATAATCCTGACATCAAGAAATTTGCTTTAATAAAAAAGATATGTAAACAAATACAGTTCTATAAGATAATTGATACAAGAGAAAGTCTTCCAAGAGCAGTGGGGGAAATATGAGAAAGATCTAGGTAAGTTTACTGGGGAATTAAGAAGACTTCACAAAGGAAACAAGCTGAGACCAGAAGAATGAGTGGGAGATTATCCACTGGGTGAGCAGAAAGAGGCTATTTGTCAATGAGAATAGACCAAGAAAAGCATGGAGGCTTGAAGGAGCCTGGGGTGATCAGGGAATGTAGAAGAGTAGGTAGTGTTGTTAAGGAGTAAATTACTGTAAAAGGAGGAAGCAGGAAAGGCTGGTGAGAAAAAAGGCCAAATAGTAGGGAGAGGCGGGACCACATAAGCCTGGACAGCAGGGAAAGGTGTGCCAATGTTTTTCCTCTTTGTAGGTGGTGAGGGAAGTTATTGAAGAATTTTGAATACAGAAGTTTCATAATTAAATGGGGATGTTTCTATTTCTAATAATAATATTGTGATTCTTTTGTCGTTAACAAGTAACAGAAATGGCAAACACAATCTCTTTGTTCCTAGGAGTTTCCATGGTTCTAGTTGTAATAGAGTTCGGAGATGCCAAAAGAAATATTTGAACTAAATGATATATCAGAATTACAATAAGAGCTGGTGAGCAGATTTTTAGTTAACAGGTTTTTAACGGGCTGTGATGCAATTTTTAATGGAGAAGATTAAATTATAAAAGCTAGCCCATTTCTAATGGAAATTTGGCTGAATGTGTTTTTATTCCTCAGTAAATTAAAAGGTTTATATAGGATTAGCTTGTTGAGATTCTTGGAGAAAATACATATACACCATTGAAAACTTTCCACTCATTTTCTTTATCTCTTGCAGCAAAGGTGTAAATCTGCCAGAAATAAATTTTACTTAAATTGAGCATAATTTTTATAATTTCAGGGGTTAAGCATCTGAAAGGCCAGAATGAATCAGCATTCCCTGAAGAAGAAGAAGGCGTAAACGAGAGAGAAGGGCAGTGGGACCATTAATTATGAGTCTGCAGCAAGAAGGCTTCTTGGGAATGACTGAAATATTCACTTTTGTGAATATCCCATGGAACGCCACTGCTTGACTTCCAGAAGCATTGCCGTCTCTGCTCTCCACACTCTGTACAGCAACAGTACACCTCCTGGGAAGCCCTCTTGATGGAACTTTAGAACTAAGTACAGATTGTTCCGTATCACTTACAAGTAAAGAACAAGCATTTATTTTACAGTGATTTTTCTTTTTAATGACATAGAAATTTGCAAACATGTGAGTGTTCTAACTTTAATATTGCAGAGCTTAATCCCTAATGTTCTACTGATATAGTTTGCCTTTTAATCACATGTAAATAGCACCAATTTAAGAGTAAAAAATAAATATTAAACACATTTAGACATGAACGTGTGTCTGGGTTTAACTTATGGAGGAACACTTAATGAAACTTTTAAAAACTGCATTTATCATGTTTCTGTATACAGAATCGTACATGGTATTTATTTCAAAATGATAAAGAAATGCCAGATTTCTAGATATCGAACATCTTTTTCCCTCCAACAACATGTTAATGGTTTTAAAAAGTACAGAATTCTCTTCATTTTCTAAAATGTGAGAGATTTCCTAGCATTTCTACTACTTATTAAGAAAGAAAAAATGCTAAATCTAAAATAAAATTTGCAAAATCTCCCCTGCAACTGGGAGTGGAGGAATGCCCAGTTTAGTTCTCACAGTGATGATATTAGTGAGTTTCAAATGTTTCATGGATGAAAAAATAAAAATAAAAAGATTTCTTGAAAGTCAGTAAAAAGAGAAAATAAGACAGGAAGAAAAAAAGCAAATGTGAACTCCACTGTAGGATCTTAATATCAAGAGTTGAAGAAATAAAACTATTGTTTTTAATTTTGAATGTGAGTTTATATAATGATATAGATATTAAGAGAAATGTATGAGTTTATAAGGTAATACAGTAGAGATAATAATTTTCCTTAATATACTTCCCCCCTAAAATAAATGCAAAACACACTGATAAGTAGTATCACAAGTATGACTCAATACTCTCATTTTGTTTGTTTGTTTCTTTCTTTCTTTTTTTCTCTTTCTCTCTCTCTTTCCCCCCTCTCTCTTTTCTTTTCTTCCTTCCTTCCTTCCTTCCTTCCTTCCTTCCTTCCTTCCTTCCTTCCTTCCTTCCTTCCTTCCTTCCTTCCTTCCTTCCTTTCTTTTTTCCTATTCTCCCTTCCTTCCTTTTTTACTCATCTCCCCCTGGCCTTTTTTTTTAAAGACAGTTAGACCCAAACTTTTTGGAGTTTCTAGACCACCTGTTGTAACTGTTTGATTTCCTGAGTTTTACCCTACTTAAAACCTGGTTAAGGCACATATTTGTTTTAAGTGACTTCGAATTATTTGTGTTTGAAATACATCCCAATACCCCTTGAGATTATCTGAGCACCCTGAGGTACAAAAAATAAAATTGCCCTTCCCTTTCCTTGAACAGACAACTTTTCTAAATGTTTGCAAAAGAATTCATACGAACAAGAGAAACCAAAGCTTTTGCTGATTTTGTAACATGATTTGGGAAATCAACAGCATGGCTTCTGGATTCTTCTATTCTGGTCTCCATTCTTAAAAACACAAAGAGATTAAAATTAAAAGCATAAGTTTTTCTTTAAAAACTGTTGTTTCTTCTGTTCTCCACTCTCAAAACACAGAGATCACAAAAGCATAAGTTTTCCTTGGAAAATGTGTTGGCTTTCTCAGAAATTTGAGGGAAACCAGCTGAGGTAATGGCTTTTCAGTTTCCTTTTCACACAGTACTTATAGTTTACAACGAAATTTTTTCAAGACAACAACTTGGCTTTAGTTTGGCTAAATGGGCAAAGAATTTTTCTGACAAAAAAAACAACAACAAACAAACTCAAAACTTTATCTTTCCCAGACCGTTTTTATAATATAACATAACATAACAGTTAGTAGATGGGCTTTGAGTTACTCTGATTTGGGTTTAAATTAAACCTCTGTCAAATTTTAGACTTAGTTTCTCCATTTGTAAAATAGATACAATCATACCTATTCCTATTGGGTTTTTGTGAAAATTAAATAAGACCTATAAAATGCTCAGCTCAGCTAAGTCAGGATTTAATAATTGGCGCCTATTCTTATCATTAGAGTGAGAAAATACCTGAGGTTATCGACCCAAACTTTATCTAATATACAATCATCTTCAACGTCACAGACAAGTGATTGATCACCTCACCTCTTCTTGAATAACTCCAGCTGAACCCGAAACCCAGATGTTCCTCTCTGTGTTTAACCCTCTCTTACATGATACTTCTATTCCTGTATCACAGCCATTCAGACACTGATGAGCACTCTGACATCATCTCTAAGTGATCTCATCTCTGTGATAAAATATGATCCATTCTTTTCAACTTTTCTCAGCATCCTGGTCACTCAATTTTCAATCCTTTTTAATTGAGTATACTGAATCTAAGCAAAATTATGTCAGGTGAATAAAATGGGGATTATTTTTTTATACCTCAAAACTTGAGAAACTGCCTGGCAGGGTAGAGCGGGATTCCAGGTCAAAATTTTTTCTATTAGACAATAAGTTGTCTAGGGTAAAGGTCTTTATAAAAAACAAAATTCTCAAGCTTTCTGTTTTCAAAGAACTTTTCACCATCCATTTTAATTGTAATTCAATTATGCCAATGTATTCTACATTATGGAAACAGATTATTTTAGATTGGCCAGGGAAAAAATATTTTATTTAAAATTTTTAAATACTATTATAATACATATTAGAAAAGATACATAATCAGCAACCTCAAATATGTAATTTTATAGCTATTGTTACTTAGGACGAGGCAAACTTAAAGTGTGAGTATATTTTAAGATCAATTTAAAAAAATATTAAAGAACTACGGTAAGGGTGGTACCTCAAAATCACAAAAGTGGTATACAATTGAATAAAATTTTGGAAACACTGATTTTGAGTATTGTCAGAGCAAATAACTTAAGTGTAAGTATTTCAGAGTTCATTTAATACAGATTTATGATTTCATAAATAAACTACTTATATTGCATTAATTTAAAAATTCTCTGTTTCTTCACCCACATCTAAAAGCAGTGTAAAGTTTGGCTAGATAAGGTTTGGATAGATAGCCTCAGGACCTTTCTCACTCTACTAATAATAATAGGTGCCAATTATTAACAATGTAAGTGCAAACTGAATAGAAAAAGCATGTCTAACTACTTTAAAGTGTTCATATTTCACATGTCATTTTGAGTACTTGCTTTTTCTGAAGAAGAAGAATGGGGGAAGAAATACCCTTACTTTTCTAAGTCTCTGATTCCACAAGCCAGTCTTTAAAGTTCCAACAGATGTTTCAGTTATTAAAAATGTGTATGTTGCTGAAATGTGAAATCTGTTAAAGAAATTAAATTATTAGATTTCATAATGTCATAACATTCTGAAGAACTAAACATCAGAGGAAGAAGCACTTCAGAAAGTGATGGATGGCATCTTTGGTTTTAAATGACAAGTAAGTAATTAAAGTGTGAAACTTTGCAAACATCTCATGTAATTTGCACAGCAATGGGGGTAAGTTTCTATTTAGCAATGTTGTGTTAAATAAAATAATCTATATGAATGCATCCATGCCTGATGGCATTTTGTAAAGAGGCTACCATTCAACTCTAGATCTTTTTTGTGACATTTGTACTGTGAGGCCCCTTCATTCTGTGGACAGACATTGTTACAGACACTTCTCTCACAGCATTTCATACTTAGTTTATGCAGATAATGGCAGTCAGTAAGTACTATCTGCTTCCAGATGAACAGAATTTAGGGACTTTTCCTTTTCCCCAGGGCATCTAAAGGAAGCACAGGCTACTTAGAAATCTCCAGGAGTTGAAAATATTAATACTCGCTGATATTTTTGCTTCTTAAAATGCATAAATTAGGTAATGTTTGTGATAGACTAGCTGGGTACAACAATTCATGTATCTTTAATTATTCCACAATATTTTTCATAGGATAATTTGGTGTAGTTTGAAAACATCTACATTAGAAACGAGACTCATATTCTAGTTCATTATTCTATAAATATGTATGATACGAGACCAATATTCTAGTTCATTATTCTATAAATATGTATGAATTCCTACGCCATGCTAGATATTAAGTGCCGAGGATTCAAGTAGTAACAAGATACTAAAGGTCCTTAAATCCATAGATGTATATTCTAGTGTTTAAAGACTGTGAATATACATGTAAATTGATAAATAAATAAGACCTTTTCAGATAGTGATAAGTTCCCAGAAGGAAATAAAACAAGGTTATGTGGCGGACGTTGGTGTCTACTCTTATCATAGCTGTGTGACATTGGGCAGTTCTTAATCATTTGGGGCTGATTTTTCTTATCAGTAAAATGTGGAGAATAATATGGGGGGTGAGGTGGGGAGGTAACCAGATGATCCTGTGAGGCTCCTTTCAACTCTAAGATTCATGTTTCTATCTCTGGTTCTTTTTCAGGAACTGTAGGCAAGAAGCAAAAAAGAAAAGAAGAGATGGGAATAGACAGAAATCAACAGTAGTAAGGGAAGGTGGGATCTGAAGAGAAAAGGGGTATGTTGTTGCTTGTGTGGCAGCCAACAAAACAAAATTGTTTTTATGAGTGTATGTATGTAACAATAGCACTGCGACCAATAGCACTTCTCTCTTTTAAAGGTTCTCCTTAGAAAACTAAAAACTGGTGATCAGCTTTTTTCTTTGTTTTTAAACATTTGAAAGTTCCTCCGGAAAAATTTTTCTCCTACTAATCACTAATTGGATAATTTACTCTATCCTAGCACACAAGCTTTGTTGCTATTAAGTGCTACATACCAGATTTTTTCCTTTACAGAGATTTATGTGACATGGTATTACATTCTCTGGAACATTTCCACTGGGTTCTGGAGTAGTTACTTATTTTCTTTTTCTTTTCCAGGTGCAAAATGGGTTGATAACAACCAGAAGCTGACTTGTCAGTGCTGTGCTCCTACTTCGGCTTGGAAAAATACCAACACAAAACAAACACCGCCATCACCTCCATCATGCTGTGTTATTTTCTCTTTGGATTGCTTTCTGAAGCACTTTAGGTATTTTATACATAACTATTGACATACTTTTCAGAAATCATTCTTTCATTTTGTTTATATTTTTAATCATTCATGCTACACTATTTGCCAAGTTCCTCTTTTTGGATTTAACTTATTTCTCTCTAGGGCTAAAAAAGAAATCTTGAATTTAGGCAAACTTTAAGTGATTCATTGTTAGTTCTTCTAATTCTGGAAATCCAAGCCTTCTCTTGGAATGGCGAGTCTTTCAAATATATTTCCTTTATTTTAAAACAAAAATTCCATTGTATTTATTTACTCTTTTGTTTCATTTTCAAATTTCACTGGTCATGAATCAATTTAATTTCATAAATATATATCGATACTCTACCACATGCCAACTAGTAATATAAGCATCAGAGTTATAAAAGTGAAAAAACTATTATTGTTGCTGCCACCCTGTTATTAAATATGTGTTCATTTTTTACAATTAATAAAGTAGCCTCATCTGTGTTTTTCAGCTAATAATCACATTAACTATGTATGACAGATAGAATTCACTTTATATACCAGGAATCTAGAGTCCAAAGAAAATTAGTGGCCCTAAATGAACTAATAATCTAACAAACCCTTTCACTAGCTTATTGTCTGTTAGAGAAGTTGTGATAGTTTTTTAAAGTGTAAAAGCCCAGTTTTATGCTGTCTTACAGATTGACCAGGAACTAAACTTTCTACATTTCAGACATAAAGAATAGCGGATAATTTTGCAAATGAGTCTGGAATGGGAAGAAGAACTTAAGCTATATTTTAATTCTTTGGCATGGACTTCAAACTAAAATGACCTATGACCAATATGAGAACCAAACTGAAAGTTTTTTAAAAGTATTTGGCTCATTTAAAAATATTTTCTCTGTTTAAATCTATACTTTAAAAAATAATCTTTAATATCTTTTTTAAAAAAGGAAAGAATTGCTGAATTTATGAAGATCTTAAGTATCACCATCTTTACTTAAAGAACAAGTCGTCAATCTTTTTAACTAGTTTTTCTTAATTTCTAATAAATAGTAAAATTAAAAATAAAAATAATTTAACAATATTTTTTTTATTAACTTTCTTTTTCTCCATGCCCCTCTGCCCCTAGGAATTGAGGAACAGTCATTTTCACTTACTACTCCTAGACTTTTTATTGCTAGAAAATTAAAAATAACATAAACATGCATAATTACCCCAGACTTAAATACATAATTGTGGAATATACTATAGATATTACGGCATTAAAAAAAACAATATGCTACTTAACAAGGAACCCAAAAGAACATTATAGCCATTGGTCTCCTCAAGCTAACTGAGGAATAAATTTCATTAAAATTTTAAAACACTATTTTTCTCAAAAGTAGTGATGGGGTTCAGGACATATTACTTCAGTATATAACACCTAGGCATATTGAATATTTTAAGTTGAAGGAAATTGAGAAAATGGTAGAAGCAAGAAGATTACTTTGACTTTCTCCCTGCCTTTCTCCCCTGAAACAGGCCATAAAGCCCTCACGTGAGAGATGCCCTCCTTGCACCCCAAGGAAAGTACTATCCTTCTTTCTGAAGACAGAGAGACTCTGAGAAGAATCTGAACAAACAGGCCTTGCTAAATTTCCTCCAGTTGACAATACTTACTTCAGCCTCCTTAAATTATCACATTCCTCCACAACTGTCCATTCTGTGTCAATCCTAGCATAAAAATGTTCCGGTCTGTTTCTTCAGGTCTTCGTTTCCTTTTGAAGGCTCTTGTGTCGTGTGAAACTTATATTAAATAAATTTCTGTGCTTTTTTTTCCTATTAATATGTCTTTGTCAGTTAAATTTTCACACCCAGCCAGGAACCCTAAGAGAACAGAAGAAAACTTTTTCGTTCCCTACAGTAGCTTTCTACAAATCAAAGCAATGAAACAATAAGAACTTAAAAGAACACCAAATAGCTCACAGATGGTTCAACATCTCTTTAATAATTACAGGAAAATATCCTCTCTTTCTTCTTTATTTTTTAGAAGAGACTAGCATTTGTCAGGCACTGCAGTAGATGGGCGGGTTTCCCATTACATTTCCCCTGCAGCATAAATTCTGTGCATGTGTTTCTCTAATCGAACTAATTATAGTACTAGCTTTTGCTCTCATCTTTCTTCTTGTGCCCTAATGGGACATAGATTTCCTATTTTGAAATTGTCACTTATTTGTTATATTTCTCAAGTGTTTTAAACATTGTATGGGACCCTTATTTGCTTTTGAGAACACTCAGTATTCTAAATATTAAAACTTGATATAAAGGGCAATGATGACTAAGATAGGAATTATATCACTAAATCCTGGACTTCTATATGATACCCTTTAATATCTAAATGGTATATAGATATTATGATACCAGTTAATATCTAAATAAAAATCGTAAAATAATTTTTATATTATGGGCAGAATAGTATTAAAAATTAGACATTGTCATTATAAACTAGGAAAAGCTATAATGGTATAAAATAATGTAACATTTTTGGGAAAATATAATAAAATACCAAAATCGATAAATTTTTATTTAAATCACAAGTAAATTTATATGCTTTTTTCCCATTTAATTTTTTAAAATCTCCTTTTTTGTCTTTCATTGTATATGTTGTTGACATGTTTTCCAATTGAGAAATACATGTATGTGTGTGTAGAATTTCTATATGTGTGAGTATATGTGTATGTATACATACGTATGCATAAAAAATATGTATATGTATACAAATATGTATATATAATGTACCTACACTGAAATAAAAAAGAAAAATGTTTTTAGAGAGAGAAGAAATTTAACCCATTTGCTATTAACCTAAGCACATAGAATTAAACCTTGATTAAATAAATATCTCCCTAAATTATCACTTCCATAATATCTCTTATTAAGAAAATCTAGGTGAGAATGGAAGGAGATGTCCACAATAAGCTAGACAAAAGAAAGAATGTGAAGATGTCCTACAAAATGGCAAAAAGTGGAAGGTGGAAAGAGAAATGTAGCTGGAGAGAGAGAGAGCCTGAGGGAGAGGCAAGGCCAGCTTCTTCTCCGTCATGGGCTCTGGACACACAACTTGCTCTTAATAAATTCCTGCTCACCTGCCAAATCATCTCCATCTGAATATGTCTTTTGCACTATGGCTATTTCTAGCAGCTCTCTTCTCAGGTAGGTTTAAAGATTATAGTTTCAATGTTGACGCACTTTGCTTCTAGATTGCATCTGACTCACCACATTTAGTGGACTTGTTTGTTTTTCTCACAAGGGCAATTATGAAAGTTTCTCTCCTTTTTTTTTTTTTTTGGTTCCTCCAAAGAAAGGCTTTTTTATTTTGCCAGTCATGATCATGTGAAATCAGTGGAGTTTACTGAAGTGTGTGCTTATGTTTCTTTTTGAGAAACTGTTATCGTTTCAACAGTGCACTTGGATGTCTAATAATGTGTTTTATTTAACAAGCCATCCAGGAAGTCTAAAGGTTATTATTTTATTTTTATGCTGATATCTTTCTCTTTAACATCTGCATAAAGAGTTGTACAACATCCAATGTCTGCATGATACATATCAACATATATTGACATATATATGTCAATATAGCTGTCTGTATATATACATATATATATCTATCTATCTAAAGCTATATCTGTTTATGTAATTTTGCCTTTCTGCTTCTCAAGCAATGACACAAATGCTGAAGTCAATGATAACAGGATCTTTACTATAGAATGGCTGGCCTACTCTTTTCATGGAACAAGTTTCCCATCATGTGGACTTTTAGGACATTGCTACTAAAGTCATGCTATGTTCCTGAAACTATAAACCTGAATTAATTTTAAAGAAAGAAGATGGAGCTATAAAATAGTTGTAGCCTCAAACTATTTCATTTTTCTTATGTGTCAGTAAATAGCGTTATCACCTTACTCGGGCTATTTCATTTAATCATTTCAACAATGCTATAAAATAAGTACTCTTACTATCTCTGTTTCATAAATGGGAAAATTGAGGTTTGTCCAAGATCATAGAGACCAAAAGTGACAAAGGCTAAAATTGGACTGAGAGCCAAACTCAGTCCATGGATAACATATTTCTTGCCTTAGCTCTTCCACATAAAATTCGACAAGAAAAAAACAGCACCTGTATACATATAAAATAATAATATTAATTTATGTTGACTGAAAACCATCGATGTGTCAAGTACTGTCTAGATACTTTAAATATTCTTTATTGTTGTTTTACCATTCTATTAGAGTCTTCATGGTGAGAGGTGAGGAAATGTTAAGGTCAACCACTACCAAACACCAAAGACACACAATGAATGGAGGTCGTTCTTGTTCCAAAGCTTGTATAGGTTCCACTTTTAATCATAAAGGCTATCAGAAATCACCTAGGAAATGTGAGCTTTTCTCCTTAGAGAAGTTGGTAAGATTAGCTACAAACAATCTATCACTGCACGAGCAGACCCATCTCCCCAAGGGTAGACAGGAGACAGATGGGAAGATCTGAATGTTTCTCTTTTATAATTCAGGTTTGCTTTTAGTGTGCTATTAAGAATTAATTAAGAATTAATGCACTCCCCATTTGTGTGCTCTGAGAAACAACACAAATGGCTTTTGGAGATTGTGTAGATCTAAAGTGCTTTAAAAGTGAGCTCATTTTGATTGAATTAACTAGAGATGTTATCTGAAAAGAATTAACTCAACCATATATCAAACAATTAGGACAAACAAGAATAAATTTTGTCTTCCTGCCTTTATTTACTTATTCAACAAATGTTTACTAAACACCTACAATGTGTAAGGATTCGTCTTCTTTACCTTAAAATTGGGCAGGAAGCATATGACACAGAGAGCTACAATTTTCCAGCACAAAAGGGTAGAGATCAGTGATCAGTGTTCATCTAGAGAAGAGGGTCTGAGAGTTCTGACCACAGTATTGAGAAGAAGTTTTCTGGAATAGCTGGCATATGCACAGGTCCTTGGAGGATGGGGGATTAGTGACAGGTAAAGATGACAAAGGAGCAGCAAGATCCACTCAGAGGAGGTATCACGTGCAAAGGCATGGCAGAAATCCAGGAATAGTGAATAGTATAGTGAAGGCTATGGCTAAAAACAAGCTGGGGTAGACTATGAGGGGCTTTGAACAGGATACTAAGAAGTTTAAGCTTTATTTGTGGTTCAGTGGTTCTCAAAGTGAGATATCCAGTCTAATAGCATCAGCATTACCTTGGGTCATACTCCCAGATAGGCTGAATCAGAATCTCAGGGTTGGAGGGGAGGGGCTTAGCAATCTGTAGTTTAACAGACCCTCTAAGTGATGCTGATGCTTGCTAAAGGTTGAGTACCAGTGCAGTAGCCAGCCTTTCCAAACTGCTCTGTGTGCTATGAATGGGTGACAAGTGTACTGGAGATATTGATCTCCTCAATCCTTAGGGTGACTGGGTAGGCCTTGGGGAAGCTGGAGCTCCTCGGGATGACTAATCCTAGCACAAGCAGCCTCCTTCTTTTGCCCTAGGGTACCAAGCTCCTTGTAGAACAGGTATGGGCCTATGGGCCAAATCTGCCATCTGGCCTGTTTATGTGTGCCACCTTCACCCCCTTAAGCATGACTTTTACATTTTTAAAAGATTGTTAAAGAAGAAAAGGAAGAAGAAGAAGAAGAAAAAGATGAGAAAGGAGGAAGGGAAAAAAAAAAAGAAGAAGCAAGACCAGTAGGAGGAGGGAGAGTGTGATGGAATGTAGTCTGCAAAGCCTGAAATATTTACTGCCTGATCCTTAATGGAAAAAGATTGCTGACCTCTGGTGGATACGAGGAGAAAATGTTTTTGAGAAGCGCAATAAGTCCAAGGAATGAATTCAAAAGATTTAATATAATAATAAACGGTGTGCAGAAAAGTAAACGTGAAAAGAGCTGGCAGCAGAGAAGGCAAATATTAAACACAAGTGAGATGGTAAAGATCTAAACAATACAAGGTTCTTTGAATAGAAATAAATGGGTCAATAATGTTTATAGAAATAATATAATTTAACTTTAAAAAGACCCAAGCTCTATGTCACAGTAAGGTTCTCAACAACTAAAAAAATTATAGACTACATCCAGTTCCTCAATCTCTTGGGGTTTGGTTTGCTGTAGTTTTGAGAGACTAGTACAGTTTTGAGAGCATAGGAACCTCTTATTTAGTGTGGAGAAAAACAAACTCATGTTTAAATACTTAGTGGGTGTTTAGAATTACTTCTATAATATTTAATTTTTATTGTCTAGAACAGTGATATCCATAGAAATCGCTGTTATTTTCTTAAAATGTCAATCCCAGTTTAGTAAGTCTGGATGGGGCCTGAGAATTTTCATTTCTAAGAAGCTCCCAGGTGGGGACCACCTTTTAAGTGGCAAAGGTCTAGAATGAACACCAGTGGTTATTTGGAAAACAAAAATTTAAGGTCACATATTAAGCATGGGAAATAATTCCTCTATCCACAGATAGCAAAGGTACCTTGTCTGCTGTAATACATGATTTAATTTGTCACCAAAGCATAGCTGCCTCTGCTGTTGGTCACTGGAAATTCTGCCCTCTCAAAGGGGTAGTTTTTAGGGACAAATACCCAGATATGGAATAAAGAATAGAATGGAATAAAAGGCAGAAAGGAAAGTAATAGATCTAGCTGGTGGAGAAGACATGAGGGAGCCTCCCACAGTGGCCAGAGGCGGTCTTGTCTAATGGTTTGGGGAATCACATTTCCTTAGATGTCAAATCCAGGCTCCTCCACTTACTAGATTACACAGATTATTTTACCTTCCTTTTCCATGATTCCTCCTCTATAAATGGGAATAACAATTCCTCAAAGAGTAATCATAAGGAGTAAAAGAGATAATGTCAAAAAATAATGTAATGCAGTAGTGAGACTATAATAAAGATAATAAAAACTAAATAATTGTAATCTTTAATTATCAGAAGTAAAAATATATCAGCTTGGGAAACAGAGCTCTCCAACCATCACAAATATTAAACAAATGACTTAGAAATTTATTAATGTTATTAAAGGATAAATAGCCTCAAATAAATCTTTAAATACATATGTTGGTCCATATATAGGATTTGTATCTTAAATTTGAAATGTCCTCCAAAGAAATGACATGTATGTAATGTGGGACATTATTAGGAATTTGTTTTTTGACTCTAAAATATATATTGCCTTTACTGTTTAAAGTTTGCTATAAAGGGTAGTGGATAAGCATTGCAATATTTAGAAAAACAATTAGACAGAGGACAGAGGTTTAACATAGCTTCTGAAAGAAACATGTGTTTTATATCTAAATTATATTTCAAATTAAAATATGGCCTTTGAAAGCTTTTTGATATTAGGTGGAAATTTATCATGAGATCGCGTAAAGTAAAAAGTTGTTAAGTGTTATGTAATTGATGACAAGATAAATTTTTACATTTTTATTGGGAATGCTTCAGCATCTTGGAAACATAAGCCTGACAGGTGACACACATTGTCCCATTCTTAATTCAATGACTTGAAACTCTCTAGGTCTTCACCTGGACTTGACACTCTTTGCTTTTTTATTATTCTCCTGTTACCTTATTCACACTGTCCTTCACGGAGCTTTCCTTTCCACTTTGCTTCTGCCCCACCTTGCACAGAAGTAGCAGAAAGAAAAAGAGGTTTTTGGTGCAAAAGAGACTTGGAACCAAAGCCAGTCTGGAGATCTGCATGGCTTTAGACAAGGCTCTTTCTCTGACACTTGGTTTCCTTATTTGTATCAATAATCGCTTTGCTAGATTATTGAGGATAAGAGGTAAAGATTGTGTTTACACAGAGCCAGTACATAGAAAATAGGCAATGAGTATGGGCTTTTGTTATTATTTATTATTGTGTCAACCCATGTGACACTCATTCACCCATTCTAGGAAGTCTTCTTAGAAGCCCTGAAGATGGAAGCAGTTTTTACCTCCTTTAAAATCCAAAGGTGCATTTTATTTGTGTCTGGTTACTTTTATATGTGGTATTTTAATTATTTTTGTGTACAGATTATTTTCTCTGGAAGGGGTGACGTTTCTAGAGAAAGATTTAGGCTTCCAGATTTCTATATGTACCATGCATCTAGCCAGGAGCTTGCAAATAATAAATGTTTAATGAATAGTTTTTACTAGAACAAAAATCACTTTCTGACAGGACTCACATCAGTTTTTGAGTTGGCATACTTCTGGTTTTCCTTGATTTCTCTAACTTTTCAATGCCCCACTAAATTGAATTACATCAGACACCAAATGTTTCACAATATTTTCCTTCAAGTATGATTTATTTAACTTTCATATATAATGAGAAATACAGAGAATTATAGCAGGATAAAAACATGAGAATTGTAGCTTGTCTTGTTAAAAATTAAATAAAAGAATTACTGGTTAAATGAAAAGGCATATGGATGGGCACTGGTAACCTCTGCTCTGACTTCCTCTCTCATTAGCACTAGCTAGTAGCTGTCTTAAAGAGAAAGAAGGGAGGAAGAAATAAGGAAATAAAAAGAGGAGAAACAGGAAGGGGAGGGAAAGGAGAGAGAGAGGCAGAGAGAGAGGAAGACTGGGGAAGAAGTGCATCCGCAGAGTGACAACTCTTCTGAAGAGATAAAGCATGCTTCCTGCACTTCCTCTGGAAGTTTAGTCACAGTCCTCTATAAGTCATATAACCTGGAAAATTAGGTTAAAGTCCACATACAGAAATTTATAAATTCATTACATTTGTCTATTTTTTAAATAACATCTATAGATCATAAAGTATTAATAGGAACAAAGTGGACATGTTTCTTACGACAATGGAGAAGCAGTGTTTCAATTTACTTCTCCTTCTAAAGATTCTACAGCTTTACCAAAAGACAACTGGCTCAAATAGGAACAAAAGTAAGTAGATTTTCCAGAGTCGGATTCTATTTTAAATGCAGAATATTTTCTAGCTGGTAAATAGCTACTTAAAAAAAGACATTGAAAGCAATAGTTATAGTTTCTCCATAAATAGAAATAAAAAGACTTTTTTTAAAGGACAAAAAGTCACTGTAATGTACATATCTATAAATTTTTCCCCAACACATCATTATAGATCAATCTTTACTGATTACATTTAAAATATTATAAGATCTATGATACAATTTGATTATTGAGCTGTGTTCTACACAAGATTCAGATGAAACAAAAGTGAAGGACCTATTCACAGAACATAATCACTTTATACACAGTCTATGCACAAATATATCTTAAATTAGAAAGATGCATACCTAATATGCATATAGAATATGGCTTACACATTAAAAGAGATTTAAGTGTGAGTTTTGAAATCCCACTCCTTAGACTTAAAAGCTTCTGATTGCATCCATTTCTACAATATTGCTTAGCATTATGAAACTCAGAAAAGAAGCAGGTGCAACAGAAAACTTTTTAGGACAGACATACCCTCCTTTATTTTTTTTTTTAATTGATGGCTACTCTTGATTTTTTCCACCCAATGTCTACCTTTCACAAAAACAAATTCACGTAGTCTCACAATCACTGAAGTGTTTATACAGTGAAAAATTACAACACCTAATTGTGCTTGACCTTTCTTGTCAGCTAATAACAAATAAAGGTAGTTCTTTAGTTTGGAACAAAGGAAAAGCTCTGCACATGCTCAGGCAAAACATGACAAGGATGCAGAGTCTCCAAGGGTGGCAGTTTGTTTCTGTGTAGTAAAATATAAAGTCACAACAAATAATGTTATCTGTACAGAAAAGTGTGGGCTTCCATTCTCATAGATATTTTTGAATACACACACACATACGTACGTACATTTCTTGTCATTTATCTCTTGTTACCTCCTAATGGGATTAACATCCCAGAAGGTAAATTCCATTCTCAGTTCTACTGTCTGTTTCCAATAATGGCTGAAGGTTCTTGTTACCTTGGATTGTAAATACTGTGTGATTTGCATTGCGACGTCACCCATGTAGGTGGTGCACTGGTGCCTTGAAGCCACAGAGATGGATGCAGGCTGCTCCACTGGTTTCGGGGACAGGTTTCACTGTGGTTTCCCAGCATTAGAGTTACGACGACATGTTCATCAACTCAGAGGGCCAGGGCTATGATGCTCCACTTTTTTCGTAGGCCTTGAACCACAGCTTCCAAACAGCCCTGCCTCTCATTTTGTTCCCATGTATTTAGAGTAACAAGGACAATCTAAATGGCCTGTTCCTCAGAGCTGTAAAAAATATTTTTCCATAATTTCATTTTTGCTTTCCTTTTAAGAACTTAAAATATTGTAGTTACAGCACTCTTTGTGAAACAATGGAAGAAAGTAAATTTTAAAAATGCTTCATCTTCTGCACCTGGATTACACAGTCACCTATGCTATAACTGAGTTCGAAGTAATGACAGTTTAAAACTGTCCAACTTTTGTCTCCAAATTTTTCTCTGGCTTGATTGAAGAAGGCCAAATTGTGGAGGAAAATTGATGGCAGAAGTACTGGCCAAAAACTCTGATAGCAACTTTGAGTGTACTTATTTGGCCAGCGTGACTAGCTCAAAATTTATGTTTGTCTTATGATTTCTTTACATAGGAGTCCTTAAAAATGACCTGAACCAAGCATGTGTTGAAAGAGAAGAATATAGCTGTGTGGAAAGTTGAGGATTTAGGATGTTTTAGTACTGTTCTCATTATCCTGAAATAAAACCCAAATGAATATGAAGATCATATTTTAGTCATATACAGGCATCAATTACTGTGCAGAAATTTCATACTGGTCTTCATATACTTTATAGAAAATAAGAGATTTATTAGTATGTAATAGATATTATTTTTATACCTGTTGGAATTCCTATTTTTTGTTTCTTCTCTCCATGCGTGTATGTTTGTATGTTTGTATGTTTTAATCTCAGTAAAAATTTCAATCCCTTTGATCAGAAGTCACAAACTCAAATAGCTATACAGGCCTGGCAAGTAACAGAAATGAGTTCCGTGATTCTGTGTGAGTGTAAAACAAGTAGAGTCACAAGGACCGTAGTGAACTTAAAGAGCATAAGCCCTATCTAAAGATATCCAAAAAGATATTTTAAATCAGTATGGGAGTCAAAAAAGCAAACACACAGACTAAATCCAGCCCACAAACCCCCAGTTTTTGACTCCTCTTGGACAGTACACTTAACAAAGAATAGGGAACATTTCCCTCCCAACGAGTAACAGTCTGATATTGATTTGCTTTTGAAATTCCAGAAATATCTTACATATCTTTCAAAGAAGATAATATGATAAATAATATGCCAGCATCTTTTTAAATAATAAAACAGCATGGCACTGTATATCCAACTCTAATCTTATTTACTCTAATTAATCAAACCATAAAAGAAAAAGGTAAGTAAAACAAAACACTTTAATATTTCCTGGGAAAATGTCTCATAGTGGCACCTATACAGGAGGGAAGGAAGCAGGCAACACTTTAGGAGATGTGGCCAGACTTTCATAGATCTCTATTTTCCATGAAGGAGGCCAGTAAAATAATTAGCTATAGGTCACAAAGAAGGTATGGTAAACTTGCAAACTGGAAACCCACAATCCAAATCTGACCCTTAAACATATTTTGTTTGATCCATACAGTGTTTCAGAAAACTTTGAGCCAACTTTAAAAATCGAAAGATTTTACCAAAAAAAAAAAAAAAAATTCTCTTAACCAACAGGCACACCTTGAAACACCAGGCCCTCAACTCTTGCATGGTGAAAATCTGATCAGGCTAAAGAGCAAACGGTTGCAGCTCTCAGGCTGGGTGTGCTGCAGCCTCTGTTTCCCAGGTTGACCATCCGTATAGTCTCCCAGACACTATGCCTGAGTCATGGCTGCCAATTGTCACCACTTCTGCTATTTTTCGACTTCACCCACTTCCTTCATTTAAGAAACCTACCTATTCCTTGAAGGTATGTTAATTTTATCTACTGAAGGCCATGATTCCTAGAAGACTATGGACCAAAGGCAGCGCTTTCTCAAACTGAGAAGGAAACTAAAATTTTTAGATGGTCCTGATTGGGGAAAAACAATTGTATAGCAGTTTGCTGGGGTTTAAATATTGATTAGTTTGGGTGAGTCTCAAACTTTTCCAGCTTTGGGGGCTTTTTAGTGGGGAAAAAAGGAAAAAGAGACTTCATTAACTGCCAAATGAATCCTATCAAAACCTTTTACTTATGAGATGCCAAAATCTTACAGATAATATACATATTTTTTGCCTTAGACATTTCGTACATTTAACTTGTCATTTTTACAAGTGTGCTCATAACCTGTGATCCCTACATCCAATTTTTGGAAAATATTAGTAAATAGTCCAGTTCCATGTCGTAAATGCATTAAAAATGCTGATCTTAAGCTCTTTTCTTTTGAAGCTATATAATGTACACTGGCTTAGAGATGTCCAGTAGGAAAGAATATTGCTTAATTTTGTTCAACTCAGTTTTCTAATGGTATTTATTTGATAACAAAACCTTTGTACATAAAATATCTATAAATATTTCACTGAATTAGTTTTCCCTATAATATACTTTAAGAGTTTTATCATATATTGTCAGTACCTGAGGACTCTTCTAAGACAGTTATGATCTCTAAAGGTAATAAACTCATAGTATGGATAGAGAGTATGGAGACAAATTGCTGTAGCTAAAATGAGATGATATATTAAAATGGTTAAATATAGAGATGAGTTTTAATTGTCGAACAGCCACTTTGTGGCTTGATTTCTATCCAAACTTCATATGTATAATAGGAATCACATGGTTGGATAAAGAAGATGTGATATGTATATAATGAACTACTCAGCCAAAAAAAGGATAAAATATTGCCATTTTCAACATTGGTGGCTCTTGAGAGTATTAAGCTGAGTGAAATAAGTCAGATGGAAAAGAACAAAAACCTTATGATTTAACTCATATGGAATTTAAAATGAGAAGTTATAAATGAACTAACAACACAAACAAAAACAAACTCATAGATATAGACAACAGAATGGTGGTTACCAGAGGGGGAAGTGGTAGGGGAAGGGCAAAGTGGGCAAAGCGGGTCAAATACAGAGTAACTGAAGGGAACTAGACTTCTGGTGGAGAGCACACAATAGAGTGCACAGATGTTGAATTATAATCTTATATACTCAAAATTATGTAATACTATTAACCAATGTTACCCCAATAGCTTTAATTAAAAAACAGGACTCACAATCACTAACTCTGGAATTGTTGAGTGAGGTAATACATTTATGATGTTCACCATAGTGCCTGACAGTTGAGAGTTGCTATTCATAAAACCATTATTATTAATAAAAGACAGTCTTATAACCAACTCAAGAATACTGCGAAATGAATTATCTTAAAAGCTAATCACATTTTAACTCTTTCATATCTAAAGCAACATCAGAGCCACTGATAACATCTCGAAGGCTTAGTATGGTACCCTCAGTATTTCCTCTTGCTCCTACCATTACCCCAACAGCAGGACTCATTATTACACCTGACATTTGTTTATTACTTTATTAAGGAGACACTAAGACATCTCCACTATAAATACACATCCCTCCCTTCTAACTGCCTGTGCATCCTCTGTAGGGCCAAGACAGTGTTTCTCGACTTTAGTGTACAGAAATATCAAGATGAGATTATTAAAAATTCAGATTTCTAAGCATCACTCCCAGAGTTAAAAATTTGATAGATCAAAGGCAACCCCTAAAAACTAAATTTTTAAGAGAACCATTGATGCAAATGTCCACGGATTTTAGCAAACATTGATATTTGCTTCATAACATGTATTTGCTTTTTTATTATCACCCACTGCAAATATTCATATTTCCTACATGAAGTAGAAAAAATTATCAGGATTAACCCACTCCATCGACTATAGCATGTTGATTTTGAAGGACTAAAATGTCTCAATAAGTATAATTTTTATTCATAAGCAAATCAACTCTTTGAAAAGATAATATTTAAGATTTTGTCTTAGAAGACAGAGGTTTTTTTTTAAATAAAGAATCCAAAAGAGCATTTAAATAATATAACTTTGTTTCTAATGATCTTCTACAAAAAATTCATTTCAGAAGTTAGGTTTCTTGTTGAAAAATATAATTACCTCTTATGTTTAAAATGGCAGAAGCCTTTTATGGTGTTTCAAACCTATGAATGTGTATCAGCATGTTTTTCTTCGGCATTTACACGATCTTCTAAGTTCTTATGAAGATCAGGTTCACCTAAAAAGCAAACAAAGCAAACAAGTAAACAAAAACAAAATAGATCTGTGAAAAAAATGAATAAAGTCAAGAAACTGAAGCAATTAGTAAAATGTTGAAGACTGGATTTTACAATGGATTTTGTGGCACATTTCTCCAAAGGTACTAAATATTTTGTTTTCAGCCTGCAAATTTATAGAGTATAATAAGTCACCTTGTGGTTATACGACTTTGTGAAGTTGCAATTTAATCTGGAAATACAAAATTGAAACAGATCAGACATGTTAAACATCTATTAAATCAAACGTAAAACTTATACATGTTTTTCCTGAATATTTTTAATTGAAGCAAATACTTTTAAACAAACCCTCTAATGATCAGTGGCTTTTACACATTGCTTAGCTGCTATGATTTTAAAACAAATGAATCTAATAGAATGTAATGTTTAACATAAGGTATAATCTGCCAAAACAAACTAATAGAATTTATCATCTTAGAAACACTCAGCTTCTATATAAGCCTTAAAGAAGAAGAAGAAGAAAAACATTAGCATGGAAAATGTTCCAACATTTCTAGCAAGATTGCAGAGAATCTATTAAAAATAGAGCTATAAAGCAAAATATCTAGTTAAAAAATTTTATATGGGAAAGTAGCAGAAATTTCTGAGTTAATTATTCAAAATACCTTGATGTTTCAGGAAATAGTTACATGTGATAGAATGCTCTTTCTTTCTGAAATTTGATTGAAAATATAGTTAAACTTTGCACCAATTAACTTTGAGATAAATCTTTCAACATATATTGTAAGACTGTATTGCTCAGTTGCAATAGATTTTTTTATTGCGGTTATAAAATTAGAGAATATATAAAACTTATGAGATAAAAAGTTATTTTGTCTCTCACTTTTATATATATATGTATATTTGTGTGTGTGTGTGTGTGTGTGTGTGTGTGTGTGTGTGTGTACATATACATATATATTTTTTTTTCCAATGGCAGAAACATCTTTTGTCCCAGGATAAAAATTCAGGTAGTCACATAACTTTTTGATCATTCTTAGGTAATAAAAACATCATGCAATCATGTTAAGTTGCTAAAGTCTCAACTCAGATCTCAGATATTAAAATGTCTGGTCACATATAATACACATCAGTCTTTAAATAAAGATAAGATTTCTTGCCAACACTGGGTTTGTTGCAGAGTCCAGAAATGGTGTGTGTGAGGGGTAAGGCAGGGCATGGTTGATGTTTCTCTCATTTTTTGTTCGCCCTCCCCCAAATGGCTATCTTGGACTCCTGAGCTGGAGAAAAGGGAGAAGAGGACTGAGAGGAGCAGCAAACTTACTACTTGACTAGTGCCACTGCCAGGTATTTAGAGCTGGTTCTTTGTGAGCACGATTCGTGGGGGCTCTTCATGGACTTTTTGCCAAGGATAATGATGAGAGACATCTCAGCATCTTGGTAGGGTCACATGAAACTATGGTTCCTTTACAAAGTCTATAGCCCTAGGAAATCTGTTGGTAGATACTCAGCTTCTGTCTACTGAGGTACTCTCACATTTCTAAATATGGGCAGGCCATATTTCATTCCCATGAAACACTCATGAGCATGTGTTCCCATAAATTACTTGAAGAAAGGCTGAAATCTACTTTGGTTGATCTGTCACCATCTAACTCTTTATATTTTTCATGTAAGAACTGGACTCCATTCCCCAAATCCCCTTAACTTTAAGCTCTCCAAAGGTTCTGATGAAGCAATCTCCCCTTGATTTGAAATGAAGAGAGAAAAAGCTCATTAAAGAAATCTGCCTCATAATTCTTTTCAACTGTCAACTACCTGGCCTTTCATTTGTTTGAGCTGGGTGAGGGTTATAAGCCTTCTATAATTGGCTTTTGAAACTTTTTAAAAATTCCTGCCTCACAGGTCAATTTGTTTCTGACATTTATCATATTAGAACTTGGCTTAAACTTCTGATTTAATGTCCTGTTACTTATGACTAGATTAGAACAGAACAAAACAGACTAGAATAGAACAGAACAGAACAGAGTGGAAAGAATAGACTGAATTGAAATAAAAGAATATAAGTAATTAATTTTCTAATTCTCAAAATTTTTGAGAGAAATTTTTATAATGAGCAATGGACACTGAGGTCTACTTACTACCAAATGCTCTTAAATTTGGTGGATAAAGATCTTACCAGTAACAAAAGAGTGGGCAAGGAACAAAATCATTAAATGGTAACAATGCAGCAATTACAAAAAAAATAAATATCAACATGATACAGAGATTACATCCAAGAGTAATTCTATGCATACAATTAGATAAGCAGCAATTAAAAACTATAACCATGGGAGTAAATACACAATGCAGTATATATATGCTTTGCTGTTAAATTGCACGCCTGAAACTTACTGGATTTTGTTAACCAATGTCACAATAAAATAAAATAAAATAATAAAATAAAATTAAATTAAATTTAAGAGGTTTATCAGTTTTGTTTATCTTTTCAAAAAAAAATAAAAAAGAATAAAAACTATGACCAACTCAAGACAAGAGTTTTGCAGTACTGAAAAAAAAAGTAGCCTTTTTTTGAAAACCGTAAAATTCCAGATGTGTTCAGAGACACATACACAACATTGCCAAGCAATCGCATGGTAGCCAGATTGCTTAGGAAACTACAAGAGTCCTCAGCAAATTCAAATCACACTATATTTAGTTAGTGACTCTTCAGCTGTAGAAACCTTTACGATTAACTTGGATAATATTACTTGGAAGTAACCCTTAGTCTTTCATAAGAAAAGAGATTCAAATCATTTTGACATATTATTCTGCCAGAAAAGAAATGATATGCATTGTTTGGCCCATTAAAGATCATCTTGACCCAAGAGTTGTTAGAGAGCTTGAGAAACACCCGAATAGTCCAATGTTCCAAACATTTTTGAATCATGGACCCCTCTTTTAGTTTGGTGAAACTGAATGGCTTTCTAAAAGTAAAATGCATAAGTAAATAAAATAATATATGTAGAATTACAAAGGATTCCACTTCTATTAAGATGTAATTATCAACATATTTAAGTAATCCTGGTGCTGTAATACAGTAATATATGTGCTTCTTTATTACTGCATTAAATAACAAAGCCTAGCTGCAGGTTTATCATCTATGTAATTCTAAAGTAATAATAATAGTAAATAATAGTTCAAGGTATCTCCATGAATTTAAATGTGCTATGAAAATGTCTATGATTTCTATTGGTGACACGTTACTCTGTGTATTGTTGCTTACAAATAAAGGAAATTCTAAACTTCATTTAAGATTAGAAAATAAATCACTCTGCAAGTAGACAGACCCCATCTGTATAACTATGAATTAAACTCTTTGATAGAGCCTAACTTCACTTCACAGGTAAGAAACAGGGTCAGAGTAATTACATGATTTCCTCCAGTGCAGACCACAAATAGATAACATGAAGTCAAAACTATTGTATTTTAATTCACTGCAATTTCAATAAAAGCAGTAAAGTTACCTTGGAATTTCAAATTTCATTTGAAAATATTTGCAAACTCACATAAACAGGAAGCTACTCTTCAGGAATGAATGCAATGAGTATGTTCAAAGCAAGTGCATAGAAACATCTTGACGGGGAAAAGGTAGTGAAAGTAAGGGCCCTCAGATAATTCTGTTCATCTCAAAGAGCTTTAGGTGTTCATCTAAACTGGATTAAAATATTAAAACTTGGAAAAAATGTGTAAAATGATGAAACATTGTCTTTTTGCTTCATAAACCAAGTCTATACTCAGCAGGGGACAAGGATGGGCTAGTGGTCATAGGAGGCACAGATCTACCAAACCAAAGAGAAATCCTATAAATTTAGCTAAAATCCAAGCTCTCAGTCTGTGATTTGAGCTACCTATTATTATATTAGAATCATAGTATGTTAGTTTTGTAGATGATATAAATAATATTTGCAGAGAATAATAAAAGGCACACTGTCAAGTGTATATGAGAGACTCCAGTTGTCTAGTTATGGTCTTGTTGAACTATTATTTGGAAAATAATCTATTAGGATAAATTAGTATACAATTTAAAAAATAAAAATAACATTCAACACTTTGTGAGCGACTGCTATGTGGTGGGCACTATTTTAAGTGCTTCACTCATCTTAATTCCCTGAATCTTCGCAGCAAACTTATGAGGTAGGGTTTAACAACTGTGGAAACTGAGAAGTAGGTTAATTTATCTGCTCGAGATTTCAAGGCTCTCAAGTGGCTAGATCCCTCTGACAAGTGCATCTAGAATCTTGACCTCTAGTTCTTCCATTTCCCAAACTATCATCATCTGCATACCACCTTTACTGTTTCTGCCATATTTACAGGCCACCTACTCTTAGTTACCTAATATTTCTTTAAACTGACTTTAAATCTACTCTCTTCTAAATAAGTAGTTTTGCTCTAAATACTAATTGTTATATTTTTCTAATGCATAAAATTCATAGTTAACAAAGAAATCTTTTCTTCCATATATTTTTTAACAAAAACAATAATCAATTTAATTTAATGTTTTATATTTGCACTCACATATATTTCTCATTTTTCTGACCCAGCAATCCTTGCATGTGAGTAGGAAAACCATCAGTATGATTTTCATCTTATAAATGAGGAATACATGGTCAGGAGAGATAGAGTATTCCAAGGCACCATAGCATGGGTAAGTTTGAGAGACAGAACCCTAAATTATCCTTCAGAAAAATATTCATTAATATTCCATATTTAGCAGTAACAACAAATAGTGTTTGAAAAATACTTAGCTCTAAATTGGTTTGTGCAGTCTTTTAAACAGAAATAATAGTTCTGAGTTACACTGCATTCTCATTTCTTCATGGGAAAAATATCACCTTTGCTATGTATTTCCTCTTGCAGACTGATTTATCTCGGTTGCTTCAGTTTTATTTTTGTTCCACTCATGTAGCTTATATTGCAAATAACTAGAATGAATTGGTGATCAAAGATTAAAAGTTATAGTCATTGGAGAAATGTAATGTAGAATAAATCAGAGCATCAAATTGTAATTGGTATTTTGGAATCTGTATAATTTGCCTTATAGGTTGGGAATAAGAAATCTTTGACACAAGGAGAAAACACTCTTAATTTAAATGCATCTAGAGAGGAAATAGTTGTTAGTATGTTTTTTGCCTGGGGATGAATTTTGCTGTGGGTATGAAGGCAACAGTGAGTTAAGGGAGGAATGAACATCAAGGGACCTGAGAAGAAAAAGAAGATGGAACTGCTCAAGAAAAACTTCACCACTTCCCAAATATGCTAGCTCCAATCCTATAAGAATAAGTAATACCTAATTTGTTTTAAGTAGTATATAAGATACACATCAAGAAATAGTTAAATGAGCTTTTCCACAATGGGTTTGCCACTAGAACACAGGCGTCATGTAAACCAATCCTATATTTAAGCCAAAATGGAACAGAAAAAGACTCGTATCAACATTGTCGTCACTGGACATGTAGATTCTGGCCCGTCTACCACAGCTGGTCATCTGACCTACAATGGTGGAACTGATAGAGGAACCATCATAAAATTTGAAGAGAAGGCTGCTGAGATGGGGAAGGACTGCTTCAGATATGCCTGGGTCTTAGATAAGCTGAAAGCTGAACGTGAGCATGGTATCACTCGCTGTGGAAATTCAAGACCAGCAAGACCTTTGTTGATGCCCCAGGACACAGAGACTTTATCGAAAATGTGATTACTGGCACATCTCAGGCTAACTGAGCTGTCCTGATTGCTGCTGCTTGTGTTGGTGAATTTGAAGCAGGTATCTCCAAGAATGGGCAGACCCATGAGCATGCCCTTCTGGCTTACACACTGCATGTGTAACAACTAATCGTTGATGTTAACAAGATGGATTCTACTGAGTCACCCCACAGCCAAAAGAGATATGAGGAAATTGTTAAGGAAATCAGTACCTACATTAAGAAAATTGGCTACAACTCTAACACTAGTATTTTGTTTTAATTTCTGGTTAGAATGGTGACAACATTCTGGAGCTAAGTGCTATCATGCCTTGGTTCAAGGGATGGAAAGTCACCCCTAAGGATGGCAATGCCAGTGGAACCACACTGTGTTAAGCTCTGGATTGCATCCTGCCACTAACTCATTCAAATGACAAGTCTTTGTGTCTGTCACTCTAGGATGTCTACAAATTGGTGGTATTGGTACTGTCCCTGTGGGCTAAGTGGAGACTGGTGTTCTCAAACCCGGCATGGTGGTCCCCTTTGCTCTAGTCCATGTAATAACTGAAGTAAAGTCTGTTGAAATGTACCATGAAGCTTTGAAGAAAGATCTTCCTGGGGACAATGTGGGCTTCAATGTCAAGACTGTGTCTGTCAAAGATGTTCATCATGGCAATGTAGCTGGTGACAGCAAAAATAACCCACCAATGGAAGAAGCTGGCTTCATGGCTCAGGTGATTATCCTGAGCCATCCAGGCCAAATCAGTACCAGATATGTACCTGTGCTGGATTGTCACACAGCTCACATTGCTTGCAAATTTGCTGAGCTGAAGGAAAAGATTGATCTTCATACTGGGAAAAAACTAAAAGATGGCCTGAAATTTTTGAAATCTGGTGATGCTGCCATCATTGATACAGTTCCTGGCAAGCCCATGTATGTTGAGAGCTTCTCTGACTATCCTCCTCTGGGCTGTTTTGCTATTTATAACAGTTGCTGTGAGTGTCATCAAAGCAGTGGACAAGAAGATAGCTGGGGATGGCAAGGTTATCAAGTCTACCCAGAAAGCTAGAAGGCTAAATGAATATTTTCCCCAGTACCTGCCACCCCAGTCTTAATCAGTGGTGGAAGAATGGTCTCAGGACTGTTTGTCTCAAATGGTCACTTAAGTTTAATAGCAAAAGACTAGTTAATGATTACAATGCTTCAGAAGGGAAGAAGAATGTTTTGTGGACCATTTGAGTTTTTTTGGTGTGTGTGGCAATTTTTAAGTTATTAGTTTTTAAAATCAGTATTTTTTAATGGAAACAACATGACCAAAAAAAATCTGTCACAAAATTTTGAGACCCATTAAAACAAAGTTTAATGAGAAAAAAGAAAAACGATTTCTTGGTCCACTAAAGCAAAACATAACGCAGTGATTTACATTAGCAAACTCCAGAATGAATCCATTGCCCAATGCACATGCGTTAGGCACCTAAAAGTATAGTGAGTTCTACAGGTGATCTATGGAAAATGAAAGATTTTTATGATATAATTATCTGCCATTCAATGAAATTATACTCAACTTGGGGAGCTAATACCATGTCAAACAGCCAGATTTTAGTATTTAAATTTCATTGATGCTAAAGAGTTTAAACAATGTAGGAGGTAGTTATGCCAGCTCCTTGAAAGAGTTCAGTCTAAAATTGGGTCTACAGAATGCATATGTTTTGGTGGCATGCAGGTAGAAATGTGCTCCTAATGTGAGGAATGAGGAGATGGAATGGAAGACTAGAGTCTAAGCAAAGGCAGGAGATCAGAAGAAAAAAACGTGCCAAGGGAGAAGAGAAGCCCAGTTGAGAAAACTTGACTCAGAGTTCCAACCCACTGACTGAAGCAAAAATTTCTCCTTCAGTGTTATTCTTTTTAGAAGAAGGTTCTAATGCCTATTAAAGTGCTATTATTTCTAGAAGGGATTTGTGATTGAATTACAGATCTTTTTAAAAGAAAGCAGGCTCCAGTGGCAGGAAGATGGTGAGAATGTAAGGGAATTGATTATCTTGGAAGGTAGAGAAGTTGGGAGGGTGGCAATAAAGAATGGTCTGGAGTAGTGCAGTGGCAGTGATGACCATTCAGATCACATTGTTGTAAAGAGTTACAGGAACTGGTCATGTACATTTTAAGATTTGGGTCTTAGAGCCAATTTGATGTGAGAGGCAATATGGAACTTCTTTAGCTTCTCAATTAAGAAAAAGATGAGATGAAAATTGAGTCAGAGAAGTGTGCCGAAATTTCATATTTTATTTTTTAAAAGTAGAAAATAACATACAGAATACTAATTTAAGTATTCATCTAAACAAGTTTTAAAAGTTAAAACTTGGAAAAAAATATTTGTAAAGTGGAAACATTTTGGCTTTGCTTTTAGTACTCTGGTTAATTGAGTTTTCTATTTAAAGCTAGATTAAGAAAAAAAGACTCAACTGCTTTTAGTAAAAGTATTTAAATATGTCAATATATAAATCTACTTGGTGCCTAAATGGAGAATGTTAAACATAACTAAACTTTTTTGATGACAATAATCTTGCAAAAATACCTGTGATGTATTGTTCTAAATATAAGCCATCAATTCTCACTCCCCTGTATGTGTAGAATAGAGTATCATTCATGTTTACTGGCTCTAGGGAACTATTTAAAAATCAGTTCTTGATTTTTCTTGATTTTGCTGGTTTCTTTCCATTTCTACTCAATTTGAAAGTTTAAAAAATTAGTTAAAGGTTTTACTTTTAATGTGGAATTTTATAACATAATGCTACTACTATCAGAAGTTATTTCTCAAATTGCTCAACTTGAACCATGTCATAAAGAAGAAACAATGATGCATACACATTATATATCTTACCACTTACCTGTAATCTCTGATCAAAAAACTTTTTATAAGGTTTTGAGTGTTTTAAAATGGACCCAGATGTGGATATGAAGAAGATATAGTCAAACTTGAAACTCTGAGTCTCTATACAAAAACTTTTAAAAGAATACAATGCACAAACAACTCTAAAATTTAAATTCTTGTTACAATTAGTCTCTGTGTATTTTAACATAAATGTGTTATTACGTCTTGACTTATTAAATTATAAGTAATCTGGATAAAAAAGAACATAAATTAATGAGTAAGAGCCAAGGTGATGATGGTTAACATTAATAGCAACAACAAAAACAACAGTAACATTCAAAGAATATGTACTATGTGCCAAGCACTGTGCTAAGTGTTTCATATATTTTATCACATAATCCCCCAGCAATTTTTATTGCCCAAGACCATATATCATCAAACGAGCAGAGCTGGGCTATCAATCCCAAAGCCATGTACTTCACTACTAACCCAAAGAGTTTGGACACACAGCAGTAACTCCCTGACCCAAAGGGGTAAGTGTCTATTGGATATGAAAGAGCAAAAGCATTCTTTGTTGTCTGGAGAAATACATTTTAAAAGTATCAAGCTGGAAAGTATAAACATGACATTTTCATCTTCCTGCTCTGATAAGATACGAGGATTCAAAATTCAGTTTTTCAGGGAAGGTAAAATAGTGTACAGCATTTTCTAAGAAACAAGACTCTTTTTGCCTCTACTCTCTGTAGTAAAATATGCAGTAAATAAGAGGCTAAGAAAGACTCAGATACCAAGGCTGACACAGGTCCTATACTCAGGGGGGTTTCAAAGTAGAGAGCTATAAGAAGAGGCCAAATGTTCTCTTGCTAGTATTGCGGAGGAGAAATAATAGAGATTTGTGATTCCAGAAGTATTCAACTTAAATCCAGCTACATTCCTAGAAACATACAAGCTATCAAGACTAAATCATGAAACAACAGAAAAATCTGAACAGACCAATATATAGTAAGGAGATTAAATAAGTAATCAAAAATCTCTGGACAGAGAAAACCCCAGGACCAGATGATTTTACCGTAAATTCTACCAAACATTTAAAGAAGGATCTTTCTTTAACCAATGTTTCTAAAACACTTTCAAAAAATTAAAGAGCAAAAACAATACTTAACATTCAGAGAATACTTCCTATATGCCAAGCACTGTGCTAAGCACCATTCGCAATAACATCAAAAACAATACTAAGAAATTAATTCAACCGAAGAGGTGAAAGGCCTGTACACTGAAAACCTTAAGACAGTGATGAAAAAACTGAAGCAGACACAAGCAAATAGGAAGATATCTTGTGTTTATAAACCAGAAAATTAATATTTTAAAATATCTATACTACCTAAATCAGTCTAGAGATTTAATGCAATCTCTGCCAAAATTTAAATAGAATTTTTCATGGAAATAGAAAAAAAAAATCCTAAAATTAGTATGGAAGCACAACAGACCCCAAGAGCCAAAGCAATCCTGAGAAAGAAAAACAAAGCTGGAAGCATTACACTTCTTGGTTTCAAGTCATACTACAAAGCTATAGTAACCAAAATAGCATTTTACTGGCATAAACATAGACATCCCAATAGAACAGAATAGAGAGCCCAGAAATGTGTCCTCACATATATGGTCAACTAATATTTGACAAGGGAGCTAAGAATACTCAATGGGGAAAAATAGTCTCTACAATAAAGGGTACTGTGAAAACTGGATAATCACAGGCAGAAGAGTGAAATTGGATTATTTTACCCCATATACAAGAATTAACTTAAAATGCATTAAAGATTTAAACATGAGACCTGAAACCATAAAACTCCTAGAAAAAAATATACAGAAAAATCTCCTTGACATCAGTTTTGGTAACAATATATTTTTTAGATATGACACCAAAAGCATAAGCAACAAATGCAAAAATTAATAAATGAAACTACATCAAACCAAAAAGCTTCTGTACAGCAAAAGAAACAATCAACAAATGAAAAGGCAACCTACAGAATGACAGAATATATTTGCAAATTATACATCTGATAAGGGATTAATATCCAAAATATATAAATAACTCATACAATTCAATAGCCAAAAAAACTCAATTTGACTAAAAAATGTGAGACAGTCAACAGGTACTTGAAAAAATGCTCAATATCACTAAGCATCAGGGAAATGCAAATTGAAACAATGAGATATCACCTCATACCGATTAGAATGGCAGTCATCAAAGACACAAAAGATAACAAATATTGGTGAGGGTGTAGAGAAAAAGGAACTCTTGTGCACCGCAGGTGAGAATGTAAATTAGTGCAGCCAGTAAAGAAAACAATGTAGAAGTTTCTTGAAAATTAAAAATATAACTTCCATATGATCCAGCAATCCCACTTCTGAGTATATACCCAAAGTAAATGAAAACAGGATATCAAAAAGATATCTGTACTCCTGTGTTTATTGCAACATTATTCACAATAGCCAAACTATAGACACAACTCAAGTATCTATCTATAGATAAATGGATAAAGAAGGTCTAAGATATACATACAATAGATTATTATTCAGTCATGAGAAAGAAGGAAATCCTGATATTTTTGACAGCATGGCTGGAATTTTAGGGCATTACGCTAAGTGAAATAAGTCAGACAGACAAAGACAAATGCTGTGTGATCTCACTTACACACAGAATCTAAAAAAGCTGACTTCATAGAAACAGAGTAGAATGGTGGTTGCCAGGGCCTAGGGGATGGGGGAAATGGGAGATGCTGGCCAAACAGTATAAACTTCCACTTATAAGATGAATAAGTTCTGGAGATCTAATGTACAGCTTGGTGATTATAGTTAACCATATTGTATTATATACTTGAATGATGCTAAGAAAGTAGGTCTTGAATGTTCTCACCGCTCCACGCACACATACAAAGGTAATTATATGAGGTGATGGAGGTGTACCTAACCCTACTATGGTAATCATTTTGCAGTATATGTGTATCAAATCAACATATTGCACACCTAAAACTTACACAATATTATAAATCCAGCATAAATATATGGCTACAGTAAGTATCTATGCCTAAAAAATCAGAAGATGTAAATGAGTGGAAAATCCTGTCATCATTTTTGTCTTGATGATTTCTGACTTTCCATCCTGCAAATCATAGCCAAATATTCACTCATTTTATGAAGCCAGCATTCGAGACCTTAGAGATCTCAAATTGCATTGTTTTCCTTGTATATTCAGACATAGCAAGAGCAATAAATTGGTTCTATCCTAGAGACTGCCAACATTACAAATATCTTAATTTTTAGTGTTTATGATAAAATTCTTCAGTAAAGAGAGCACTTCTTTGTGTGAGTTTTCATCTAGGGAAGATAAGAATTAGGAAAGTATATCTCCTTTGATTTTGTTTATTTTCGCATGGAGACTAAAACTACTTACAGTCTTCATCAATCTTCATCATCATAATTTTCAACGAGTTGGTACCTACTACAGAAGGAAGATTCAACAAATATTGGTGGTATGCATAATTCAAATTCTAGTAGTCTTTAGGTGACTTTTATGATATTCTGTATTGTTTGACTGAATTTTAAATTGAGTCAAATCAGGACTACTAAGTGCCCAAAGAAATAATTGTTTTGTTTGTTTGTTTGTTTGTTTCCATCTTCTTTAGCTTTAAGTCACCAAATTTTAGAAGGCTGAGTTGGTAACTACACTGATTAAGGCCCAAGAATCAGCCAAAATAGAAATCAATCTCACATATCTAGCTATTTTTTTATCCTGGGCTGTGAAACTAGTGTTTTTATAAAATGACTTCTATGTTCTTTCTTTCTCTCCTATGTACATTTTCTTATCTAATCTATGCTGGCTATGATGAGGTGCTGCTTGAAGGGATGTGTGGAGAGAGTCTATATTTATAGTTTTTGAAAGTAGTAGTGCAATAAATTGCTTTTGGACATATATGCAAGTTGTTCTTTTTGAAGAAGACTTATAAATTATAAGTTCATGCTTTAAAATAAAAGTACTTTGAGTAATTAGTCATAAAGCACTTTACTGATTTACAACATCCAGCCAGGATTGTAGGGAGTGGTGCTATTGCTAATCCATAAAGCTTTACTTAATAGGATTACTCTCATGATGGGACTGAACTTATTTAAAATAAATTATGGGTGCTGTTATCTCTATATCAAATTAATATCCAAACTATTATCTTATTCTTGTTGAACTAATTTTATTTGATGAGATTCCTATTTCTCACTAATGTCTCTGGGTTTTCTTTAATCAGCAGTCTTTCTCAGCATATTTTATAGAAGCCTAACCCAAGAAGGAAAGGTGATATGAGAACAAAAGACCCTTCTGAATGAATCCCATTCTGAACGAACCCAGAGTGATGAGTTAATATGATCGAGTAGGTCCTTGTTCTTAATTTCTCTTTTTATCTCTGCGAAAGTTTCCTGATACAAATTAAAATTAGTTCAAGGCTTCCAAAATTACTCATTACCAGTTGTCTTGCTAAAGAATGGGCCTACATTGTATTTTCAAGAAATAAAATTTGAGCATCAGATTCTTGAAAGTTTTCATCGTTTCCCCTGGAAGACTTATATACTAAATCCCACTTGAAGAGATCTTTCATATCTCTTTTCCTTTCCAAGTATGAGCAGTGTGAAGGACCCAGTCAAATCCTGGTTACACTTGCTAGAGAAGAATAGCACCTGAAGGCGAGAACATTCTCAGAGAGCTATTTCCTTCCCAAAGTCATTAGTCTTACTTTGCCCCCAACAACTCTGCTCAACATTGCAACATATCATCCACCACTCTCTTCCCATTACCACCTACTCCCCAAATTTCCATTGTCATACTAGTACCTGATAGTTTTCAGAAGCTACAAATTTCCTGTAAACTCTTACAGTTATGACTCATATTGCAATGTAACACTAGAGCAAGGGACTAAGTTTTGGATGTCAGAAAACAGCAGTATAGACATTGAACAAGAGGAGAATTTGGGGGTAATATCCCTTACATTTAGTTTTCCCTTTTGCCATTTATCAGATTTTTTTTAAAGACATTTTAGCTAGCAAAGAAAAATATTGTACAACATAGTGGGTAATATCATTTCATTTACATGACTCACTATTAAAATCAGACTTCGTTAATGTGAAGTCAATTCTCTACTCAACATTGACTAAGCTCTTACCTCATCCTGAGCAGGAGCCACTGAAGATCTAAAGCTGAACTTCCATGAGTTCTGGTCTCAAAAAAATCTATAGATATTTGTTTTGTACATAGTAGACCTTCGCAAATAATTTTGGAATGACCTCATTATAAGTTCTCAACTTTTTGTTAGGCTCCATAGTTTTAACATGTGCAACGCACTCCAATCATAATACCTCATATAACGCAGTGACTGGACAGAGAGATGGTTCACATCTCCAAAGGAGAATGTCAGAATCTCTAATAAGGCAAGTGGAACTGGAAACATATCTTGCATTTCCTTTTTACTTCCATTCGTATTCCAACACTGATTTTGGTAGGTCCCTGTTGAATGCATTTTAACTCCATTTTGAGAATGCAAGGCAGAATATAAGTACTCCTACTGTAATATGAATAAGATATCTATGCTTATATAAGGAAGTGACAGTCTTCTTAGAAAAGGCATTTTAATGAAGTTTTGGAAGATAGGTAGGATTTTAACTAGCAGAGTGGAGCAAGGGATCCAAGAATTGCATTTCATGAGAAGGGAAAAACAGTGCTAAAGAAAGTCCACTGACTTTTTGACTTTTGCAGGAGTAGAAGGTAAACATTTCAGGATAGAGACGTGTGACCAAAGACATCTAAGACCCAAGATATCTGAGAAATACCATTTCTAAGGTATGTGCTACTATTTCCTACATATAGCTTGCCTGAGTGGCACTGGCTCAAATTCTAATCTGTGCAGGCTTGTTTTTACCATAAACTGATGAAATTTTCTGCTCTCCCTGTCCATGTCCTGCTGCATTCATTTAAATGCACAAAGTGTTCTATTTTGACCTACCTCTGTGAGCTAGAGTTAAACTATGTTGAACTTATGAAAAATAAAGTACCCCAGATGATGCTAATATGCTGTCGGGGCTAAAAACAATTCAATTGCATCTTTAAAATAAATGAATAAGAAAATGAATAAATAACAGAAGCATGAACTCATGGTTTGAGCTGTCATTTAAGCTCTTCTAGGGTTAAGTGACTTTGGTGAATACCAACTCATAGAATTTTATAATTTTGATCTTTCAAATGTTCCTTTCTATCAAGTTCATACTCCTGCTCTGTTGTACTGATAATATAATGTAGAATGTTAGCTGGAGAGATTAAATTTGAAATAAGAATAAAAAAATAAATTTATAATATAATATATAATTTAATTTACTAATAATTTAAAATATATGATTTTACAATTACTAGAATGATTTCATTTAAACTGTTGATTACATTTTTGAACCGTAATTAGAGAATAAGAGCAAACTCTCGTTTTTATCTCTGACTTTGCTTCCCTCTGTTTGATTTCTTGTCTCTTCTGAAATCTAAAAATTGTACTTTTTTTTCTTGAAATGATACTCAGGATTCACAGTCCTGGTAGTTTAGGAGTTGTAACATAAAATACATTATGTTTTGCATGAAAAGTTTTAAGAGATTAAAAAAAGAACGGAAAGGAATAACAAATATTTTATGAACAAATATTTATTTATAAACATAATCTTCTAAAGTAATTCAAAAAATCTATTTTTATTTTCTCTAAGCAATAGATGTAAAAGAGTGAGGAGTACTGTTAAGATCTAATAGAGATTGCTGGCAAACAAGAAAAATAATGTGCCCAGAATGCTAACGGAGATCTATAAAATAAAAGTACAGAGAAGTATGTCTTTGGGAGTAAAATTACTGCTATATGACAGGTTTGGGTGTGATATTTAGGCTAACAATCATATTTATTCCTCCTGAGCAGCCTATCTATCAGTCCTCAAGGTGATTTTTAAATATTCACTGAAGCCTCTCTAAGTGTTCTCAGGGTCAGAGTTTAAGAATAGAGGCTAAAGCCACTCAGCCTCATTTCCTGAAGATTCTCAGGTTTTCACTGAAGAAGCAAAGGAGGAGAATAAAGTAGCATTCATATGAGATGACTCCTTATTGTTCCGGTGGCAACTTTTTCCCACCCTGTGAAACCAAAAGGAAGAATCAATCTGGTTCAAATTGTGGAACTTTTCAAAAGGGACAAGTGTGTCACATTTGGGTGTCAGTGCTAGGAGCTGTGAGACAACACTTTCCTGTATTTGCCCTTAAAGTTCCTTAAGTTAGATAATGATTGGAAATTAATGCAGATTGGCTATTTACACTATTCTATAGGGCTCAATTTTTTAAACTGGCTTTCACCATCCTGTCAGTATTTTCTAGAAAAAATTTAACTGAATTCAGGTACCTAACATGCCTTAAGATTGCCTGAGACCTGGCATAAAACAGCGAATGTCTCATTTTTTTAAAAAAACTCAGATAATCAAGAATGTCAGTTTCCCTTCGAAACATTCTTTAAAACTATTAACTGCACTGAAAAACCTCAAAGAAGCTAAAATTGTGTATTAATTTGCATCACATGACTCAGTTAGTTTTAAATCATTCAAATTTTTAAAAAATGTCTTTTTTTTCCCACAAAGTAGTAAAAATCTTTGATAAATGTTAATCAAGTAATATTGTTTCAAATAAAGTTAATTTAACAATCACATGCTATTTGTATGTCCTGAAAGAACTACAATGGCTGTTTGCCTTGTTGATGACGATTAACTGATCTGGTTTTGTCCCCACTTGTTTATTACCAGGCCCACGCCCATTCGGACAAGTAGCCATAGATGTTGTTTCCAAAGCACCCAGAGACAAACACATAGATTCTCAATCATTAGATACGAACACCACATCCGTGTAGGGAAGTTTCTTGGAAAATACTTAGTCAAGCTCTACCTTCCCACCCATTCTTCTACAAGGTATCTAGCTTCCCCATTCACTGGACATGGATTGAGGTTTTCGCCAAGAGAAGCAAGAAGAATAAGGATAGAATTCAGAGTGGTGATGAGAAAGGTTTAACTCCTTATTGTTCCGGTGGCAATTTTTTTTTTTTTTTTTTTTTTTACATCTCACGGAACCCAAAGGAAGACAGAGGAGAGAAAAGAATTGGAAGACACAAGATAGCTAGATACTTATAGCCTCTGATACAGGACCCTTGGTTTTGCCAGTCCCATCACATTTTGAGTTATTTCCAAGTGAGAAAGTGGGAAAGGTTTCAGAAATAAACTCGGATCCAGCAACATAGGAGCACTTTGTCGTCTTCTCTTATCTGAAATTCTGAGAGGTGGCAGCAAAGTAGGTGTTTTCAGTGTGCAAAGAATAAAGTAGAAATGACTTTATGGAATTTGAAGGTAGAGAGAGTCTGAGAGAGCTTACAGTTCTCAGTCGTAGGATGAATAAGAACATCATGTTCTCTGGCCCGGAGAACCATTATGAGAAAAAAAGAATGAGAGGGAGCAAACAGGTTGGAGAGAGCAAAAATTTCATGGCCTATAATAGAAGCAACAAGGGGTCTAGTGTGAGAAGTCAAACAAGGCCAGGTGCTTATCCCAAATCTGTAACACCACATTGGTACCTAGGGACTTTGATGTCATCTGAAGAAGAAAAAGAAGATCAAAAATCCTATTTTTCAAAAATTCTAAATTGAACAGGCTTAGTCTGATTCAATGAACACATATGAATGATAAGCTATTTTTCCCTCAAACATGTAACTTGGGGACTTGAGCTAGAAACTATGTTTGGTCACAGAAAAATAATAGAGTTACATTATTTGTGCACCTGATTTGTGGCCTAAGAAATGATATATGCTATAATTATACTATTTAAAAGACATATATATATTTTTCTGCCTCATTTTCTGTCAAGATCCAAAAAAATCCCTGCTGAAATAGACAACAGTTTGGATCATCACAGATAAACCTCAAAAAAACTTGGCATTGAGTGAAAAGCTACTCATAAAAGAATATACACAGAATCATTCTATTTATACCAAGTTTTAAAAAGAGCAAAACTAAACCATGTATTGTTTAAGGTTGCACAAAGAGGAATAACAGCTAAAAAAAGAAAAAAGAAGGAATAATTATCATAAAATTCAAAGAAGTGATTAGATCATGGAAGGGAGAGAAAGAAAGAAAAGATTAGAGAAGAACTTAGAGTGATCTTCTTGAATATAGCAATATCCTATTTCTTGGCCTACATGGCAGAGTTTCTCCCTTCCTCTCTCCTTCCTTTCCTCTTTTGTTCCTTCTTTCCTTCTTTCCTTCCTTCTTTCTTCCTTCTCCTCC
>NW_011888783.1:9582139-9615151 GCF_000151845.1 Pteropus vampyrus | reverse complement strand
TTTTTTTTTCCTTTTTGGTAGCTCACATGAGCTACTTAAACCAAAACCAGGTCTCAAAAAGTTCAAATGAATGATATCATATTGAAAATATTCTAAGACTCTAGAGCAATTATGTAGGAAATAAGTCATAAAAAGAAACTAGAAAACACTTGTGTGTTTGAAAATTTTAATGCATATTCTAAAATGTTAAGCTTGCCTTAAACTAGCTCTAGGTTTTCTTCTGGTTCTAAACAGCTGTGATTCGTGCACAATGCAAATCCGATAGCATCTCAATTCCCACGTTGCCTCCTTTTCTCACTTCTTAGTCTTCTTCGTGCCTAATATTTTGGAGTTTGAATCAATATCAAATAAATCAGAAAATTATCCAGTACAGTACGAAACATATTGCATTCCATTCCAGACTGACACCCCACTCTCCACCCCACCCCCAGATTCTATTCTGGAATATAACTAGATTAGCTCAAGTACACATTCTCCTTGAGAAGATGGGAAAGGAAGCAGATCTGGGATTGATTTATGGTTTTTGTTCCTGTCAAGGTGGATTTGGCGTACCTGATTCAATTTGGAATTCTTGCACCTGACGATGAACCAAAATCTCAGATGGCTTACAAAAGTAACTCTTTTGCTTAACAAAGAACATATATTTGTGTTTGTCATTCAGGGGCTACTCTAAACAGACATGCTTTTTTTACAGTTCCAAGTATGAACCTAATGTACAACTCCATTGCAGCTCCAGACCCAAATGTTGCTGATAACCTAGGATGGCAGGCCACCAATGAAAATGAGCTACATTTAGATGGCATTTTAAAGTGTGTACATTTCTTTCCTGTATATGATTTCCTTGGTTGTTAATTAGGCATCTATCACCTGATGACCACCAACATAGGCAAATGTGTTTCTTTTTTCTTACTTCCCTCGGTGCCTTGCTCACAAAGCTGAATCATAGATCTTCAAGACTCTGCAGCCTAACTGGAGATTAGGCAAGGATTTATGGGGATGCCTGATCTTTCATTAGGGTAGATATTATTTTCCCAATAGTTATATTTTTTTTTTGAGGTTAAGATAAGTTAAAGGATTTACCTGAAACTATAGATAGATATAGAAGAGTGACTCTTCTCACTATTTCTATCTGCCTCATTAGTAAGAGGCACACACTCTCTTAAAACCTCCTGTCTGATTTCACACAGTGCAGAAAAAGGTAGAGATTGGGCAAATACTTAAGATGCTGAGGAGTACTGTGTAAATTATGAAGGCATATCCATCAAAATGTGTAAGATTTAACTAAAAAAGTAAACCATTTGGGATGGAGGAAAGCATTTGCAGTTTGTTTTTGTAAGCGTCCCATGTCAAAAAAAGAATGTGTTTACATCCAACATTCTTAAGCAGATGTTCCCCAGACCCTTCGTAGAAGTCTCACTGAATAAAATTATTCTTTAAAAAAGTGTTTTGTTTTATTGATGACCCAGGAGCTTCATATCATAGAGCTTAAGCATCCACAACTTTCACTACTCTAGGATTAGTGGTATGATTTTGAAATATCTATAAAATATAGCTTCAAGGCTAATATGATGATGAACAAACATCCAGGATTCTGTTCAGAGACTCGGAATTTAGTTTATATTACAAAGCTCTAAGTATATAACCTGCTTATTCTCATCTGAAAGCAATTATAATAAACTTTCATCTTCATTGTATTTAAGACTGAATACATGTATATGTAAACTTATATGTAGCAAATCATATTTTTCATTTTATTATGAAATATTCTATTCATACAAGTGAATTATATGTACATATATAAGGCATATATGTTAGGTATAACTATAGTCATATAACAAATATTTGTGTGTCTAGCACCTAACCTAAGAAATGAAATATTACTAATTCCTAAATAACCCCCATCCTTCTCTCTAGATTCTGAATATTTCCCCTTATCAATCCTTTTATCATGTGTGTTCTAAAACTTATTGTTTAGCTTGTAGGTTTCTTTTTAAAGTTGTATAAATGGCATCTTGCTATATTTCAGCAGTTTGCATATTTTAATCATCATTGTTTGTGTCTTTCATCCTTGTTGTTGCTCACAGCTGAAGTTCACTTATCTAAACAGTAGTATATTGTTCCATAATATAAATACACCACAGCTTATAAATTTATTTTACTTTTTTTCCCTTTTTTTTTTTGACTCATAAACAATGCTGCTATAAATATTTTGCTCCTGTCTTCTGATGCACATGAGCGAAAGTCTCTTTAGGGTGAAAGTATAGAAGCGAAATTGCTGGGAAATGTGGCACGTACATTTTCAGCTTTGCTAGAGAATGCCAAATGTTTTTGCAAAATAATTATGCAAATTTACAAGTAAACAATTAACGTGTGGGAAAACCGGAAGTCCAGGCATCATTCCTGACTCTTCTCTTGATTTCATACTCCACATCTAATCTGTTAACAATTCAACCAGTTTTACTTTCAAAAAATATCCAAAATTCCATCACTTTTTGTTATCTCTTCCCGCACATGTACAGTGGTTTAAGCCATCACTTTATGTATCCAGAACTGAGATGGTTTGTCCTCTACCACTACCACCTAGTTTAACCTCTGGTTTTCTCCTGAGTTAACAATAGCCTCCTTTCTGGCCTCTTTGTTTCCATTTTTGCCTCCCAAAGAGAAGAATATTTTCCATTCTGTAGCCAGAGTGATCTTTTCAAAACTTCAATTCACATCACTTTATTTTTCTTCTTCAAAACTCTACAAATTGGACTACCTATCTTTCTTTGGCCAAAAATGTGGCACATTTCCCACTTATCACATGGCCTACATTATTCCCACTTGTTCAGTTTCCCTCAGCTTCATTTGACTCCAGTTATTTTTGAATGTCAGGCAAGTTTGATCTCCTTGATATTTTGCTGGTTATTTTCCTCTGTGTGAAAATTTATTCCCTACTCCTTACCCCGCCAACCTCTACCCCATAGCTTTTTCTAACTTCCGTCATGTACTTACTTAAATTATCACTTTCTCAGTAAAGCCTTTCCTGGCCACCTTATTTAAAATTGCAATCCCCTCTCTTAACGCCCACTCCCTCTTTCATGAGGGTAGGCATTATTGTCTCTTTTCCTTTTTACCACATCTCCAATTCCTAGAACACATAGCAGAAGGGCAATAAGTAATATTTACAATAATAACAACAACTCATGTAGTGCTACTATTCTAGGTACTTCTAAGTAGATTACATAAATCAATTCATTTAATTCTCTCAAAAACCAATGTGGACAAGGAAACTTCCTGTTACAAATGATGTGAAGAGTTAGAGTGTTTCCACAGAAAACAAGTATAACATTTAAAAATTTTAACAAAAACAACTATTCCGTCACACTGGAAATCAATCAAGACAACACAACAATTTGAGAATCATTTACATATGAAAAATTGCTGGAGATTCAAGTAAGAACAGCAGGATCTTGTGACCTTGCCTGGAGTTACTCCCACCTCCCTCCATCAACCCCAGCTGGAGAACTGCTGCAGAAACCAGCTTTGCTGCCAGAAGCGGTGGACTCAGTTTGAGATGGGAAGAGAGGGCAACGCCCTACTGACTCCACGCCCCCTCCTCCTGCATAGAGAGGTGGATTTAGTTTAATTTTTCTAAATGGGGAAACCCCATAGCTTTTCAAGCCTGAGGTTGTGGTCCAAGTTGGGGGTAAGTGGTAGATCAACAGGATTTACAGAAAAATCCTAGCAATTAGAGGCCACGGAAGGCTGAGATAGCCCTCCACACATCCCAGCTACGCATGCATGGAATGGTCCTTGAGAGAGTCTTCCTGCACTAACTTGATTTTTCAAAACACTTGAAAAACATTCATCCTCACATTCTAGAGTTTCAAACACACATTTTAAAGTTTCATTAATATAAAATCTGTATTTTTAAAACTTTAAAAATATATATCAAAGTTTTTTAAAGGTTTTTGTGTTATTTGCTGGAAAGGCAAATTTATTGAGTAATGTCACTGTTATCCACTGTTGGCTATGCACTGAAAATAACAGAAATAGAGTACAAATATTTCAAACCATAAAGAAAATTAATTGGAATGAAAAAAAAAAAAACCTCAAGCAGTAAGAATGAATACAAAAGAAGTGGGAGAACAGAAATAGTAGATTATGAATGTTCTAAATTTTAAGAATTTTATCATAATTGAATATTGAATTTTATTAAATGCTCTCGCTGCATCTCTTGAGACCGTATAATTTTCTCCTTTTTTCATTAACATAGTGAATGAACTGCATTAGTAGAATTTTTAAAACATGGAATCAAATGTGCACTTCTGGCATAAACCCAATGCAGTGATAAATTCAGTCAGCAAACTTATGACTCCAGCAAAGTTAAAGAGATATTCTCAGGAAAGATTCTGGCTCCAAAGTTTCCTTATCTCTCTAAATTTCTGTTTTACTTATGGTCATCTGGGTCTTGTATTGTATTATGTTATTTATTGAGTGACATGGCATTACAAAGACTCTTGTATTGGCCAGAACTGGCTACACAATTGCAGGGCCCAGTAAAAAATAAAATGAGGCTCCTGGCTCAAAAATTATTAAGAATTTCAAGATCATGATTGTAGAACATTTAAATAAGCACAAGCCCATTCTGAGTGTCGGAGCCTGTGACACACAGGTTATAAACCTAAGAAGTAGCCCTCTTCCTGGCTATACAGAGCCTTCAATGCTTGGGAAACTTTTTCCCTTCAACTAAGATCAGACTTATGTAGCTGGGAAAATGTGAGTTACAGAATCAGATGAAGCCATTAGATCGGTATTTCTTTTATTTTTATTTTTTTAATAACAGAGTTTGAGGAATATTGTGATGCCATCCAGGAGTAATTATTTAATTAAACAAATATTTGCTGAGTGCCTGTCATATGCCTTGCACTGTGCTAGTTGCTGAGGATACACTGGAAAACATGATAGACCATGTCACAACTTTTGAGTACCGTACAGTCTCATGTGGAAAATAGATGATAAATCGGGAAAGGAATAAGCAAATATCATTGATTATAGATTAGTAATATCACTTTGAGTGACTAAACTGAGCCCTAATAGGGAAAAAAAGGACACAGTACATTACTTTTAGTGGTCAAGGAGGGCCTCGTTGTGGGGTTGCCTAGAGTGGTGTTTTAGGGCACTGCATTTGGAAAGAAAATAAATTCCAGCTTCTAATTGTGAGACTTGGGGTAAGTTACACAATTGTGAGACTTGAGGCAAGTAACAAAACTGTCCTCTATCTCAGTTTTTTTTAATCTGTAAAATGGAAATAATAATAGTATAAATCTTTTAAGATCCATGTGAGAATTAAATTAAATGAGTTATTTAAGTGCTATTTTTCAAATTAAAAATTAAAACAGGACTGCCAGCCAAGAAGATATCAACCTTGCAGAGAGTTCCAAGAAGAGAATTCCTTGCTAAAGAAACCATCAGTGCAAAGGCCCTGGGATATTTTAAGAAATTACCAGCAGGCCACTGTGTAGGGAGTACAGAGCATGAAAGAGGCAGGTCTATGGGAGGGAATGTGAAAGAAGGCAGGGGCCAGATCTGGAATTTGAAAGCTAATTTCCTGCGTGAAAGATAATGACAGATACTAACTCACATACCCTGTAAACCAAATGGACTAATTTATTTGAATCAGGAAATATGATAGAAATAACTAGAGCTAGTTTCGCTTTTTTGCGGGGGGGGGGGGCGTGGCAAATTACAAATGACTTTTTCAACTCATGGGATGAAGCTGTCAGGCAAAGAAGTAACTTAGAAAAATTTAAAAAACAAAAACAAAAACAGACACGACACCTAAATCTCTGACACTAGATGTTATTTTCCTAATGCAGCACAAAAGCCACTTGCAAAGCCTACAACACTAGAGGCTCGAAAGTACCTCTAGATATGAACAGGTTATTATGCCATGTAAAGTTCTGTCACCATTTTATTGTCCCATCTTTCATATCTACTTTGTCACCACCCACTGACACATATTTCTACAGTCCTTGTGGCATAAACAGAGAAGAATCTCTTTTCTTCAACAGATAAACGAAGCTTCTTATGAATAATCAAAGGGTAGCTAAATTTCAAATACCAGCAAGGTCTTGCCTATTTTATAAAAAAAAAAAAAAAAGAAATCAGGGGGAAAAATGCTAATTCATCATAAAGAAATGGCAGTAAGACTTCATAAACAACTATACCTTGTGCAGCTAACTCTTTCCATCTCTCCTTGTTCTGCTGGATGATGTCCATCAGGTTGTTTTTGAAGCTCTTCAGGTCCACACTTGCAAGGGAGTAGTCTGGGGAATAGGTGCCTTCGTTCATGGTGCCTTTCATATTTGATCGTCTAAATAAATCAGCAGTATACAAACCCATGAAGATACCTGAGCTAACAGCAACAACCAAAGAAACCAGAAAACACTAAGGTAGGAATATGGGATGAGGGAGCAAAGCCTAAATGAAACACTTTACAAAACCAACTGGAGAAGCAGGATGGCAGGTACTCAGGCCCAGTTCTGAGCATGTGTTAGTGTTGCTTACCACCCTCCTTTCCTTCTCTCGTGGAGAGGACCAGGGATTCTGCCTGGGATTCTCTGGGTCTGTCCAGGACTTCCAGAGAAGCAGGTTGGGATGCTCATGTATTATATGGTGGTGAGGCAGGATGAGGGCAGCAGCACCTTGGGGCGAGCTGACTTAGTGATGAGTCCATTAGTGAACATCACAAAATGGGCATCACGATTCTGGAGCCTAAAGTGGGTAACGGCAACTGCCCCTTTCTCCATCATTTAATCTCCAGGCTAACCTGGATCTTTCTCAGGTAGAACAGTCCCTCAGTTTCCTCACTGGGCAACGTTTAGGAAGCTGCTTGGTGTGCTATCATGAAAAGTTGTGTATTTAGATGGGCAAGAAATTAGTATGACTTTTCCATATCTGGAAGTTTTAAATCATATCCTTTAATGAATTTATCAATGAAAAAAATCTAGTTTGAAATATTGTAAGTTGTTCTACATATCCATTTATTCATGTCATCTAAAAGGCTAACTTTCATACAGGCATCTTTCTAGATACACAAATGGGTTGTGATTGATTTCTTTATAAGCAGACCAACACAACCAACTATATTACTATATACAGGACATAATACCTACATCCTTAACAAAAATTTAAATAGTTTTTTTCTCTTGAGTATTGAATACTATTCTCACATCCTCCTTAGTACTTTGATATTTTTTGTAGAGGACACTAAATTCCTAATCTCAAAAGCAGGTGCAATATAACAAAAGCCACTAGGTGGCAATACTACCTAATAATTCTTAGAGTTTCCTATCTAGATGTAAGAAATAATAATCATAAGTAAAAGGTTATGAAACATCACAAATATGAAAAATGATGCAGAAAAGAAAATATCAAACCTGCTTGCCCCATAGGAAGAATTTTTGGTTTTTGAATCTTCCTCTATAAGAGGAATAATAATTCTCTCTGTTGAGTCTGTCAGAAGAGAAAATGTTGGCTCTACTATGAAATCAATAAAACCTACAGAAGCAAAAAAAAAAAAAAAGAATAAATTCAAATGTTATAATTTATTGAATTCTAAAATTAGTAATAATGAAGAGTCTCTGATGCTCCTGATAGCAAGTAACAACTGTAATATTGGTTCAGTTTACCCCTTGCAATTATTTTTAATCCAATAACACAATCTACAAGGATAGTTTAATAGCTGTATAAAATATTCTCTCAAGCAGTGGAAGTGATACAATTTAAGCTTGCTAATGCAAGTATATTGGCTTTCTGATTTAATATTCAGCCTTATACTATTATTAACAATAAATTCATATCTAACCAGAATGAACATATTTTTCTTTCTCAGGGAGAGGGATCATTACCCTTTCTAAAAGGTCTTCACTTGATTCCTGAATTTTATTATTGACCAACAAGAAAGAATATCTAAACCCCAAAGAAATGAAATTTGTTCTCAGGCAACAGGAAAGCAACCACTTTTTTTCTTTCTTATTGTATCAGTCAGAGCTTTCTGACAGTAGGTTAATATTTCAGATTGCTGTTTATTATTCTCTGTATGTAAAGTGTTAGTTCACAGTGTGTGGGCGTGTTCTGTCAAATCAGTGAAGAGAACACTACCATTTCTGGGAAACAGCATTAATCCCCCCACTTTGAGATGTCAGGATTGAATAAAGATTTTTACATTTGAAGTATTTAGGACACAAAGTAACATACACAGAGAATAGGCACTGCGCTCCGTGGGGCACTCACCACCCAGTGTTTAGGTGGAGGAGGAGAACCTATTTTAAGCTCTGTGTACATTCAACACTCCAAGGTCCCAGGAAAGGTGTGGTGCTTGTTGCCTGAAATGTGCCTGGGAGCAATGGACTATCATGTGAATATAAGAGAATAACTAGAGAGAGCCTTTTTAAGAAAGAATGTCCTGAGAAATATCCACATTTGAAGAGTAGCCCATCTATCAGATACTCAGATAAAAGTAATTCACGTTTCAAATAACTGGATTAGTCATTGAATAGATTAAGGTACATTATTTAATTCAAAACTACTTCAATTGCTTTGTGTTTCAGTTGATACTTTCAAGTCAAAGCAATATTAACTGGACACCTGGGGTGCTATTTCAAGTGCTGACTATGGTTTTAAATGCCTGGGATATGGAGACTGTCAAATTAGGCCACCACCTGCACTAACATGGCAGCGATTTACATTATAGCAACAAGTCTCAGAAACGTCCATTCTTCCCAGGTTGCCTGAGGAGGTCCTTAGCTGGCCACATTCACACCTGTATGATAGGCAGGCACCCTGTTATGGTATCTAGAAAAACAATTGTTGGAACTTGGGTGGGAGGGGGAAGGTCAGAGCAAGAAGCTTTCTCACAGCTGACCCCTGCTGTGTAGGAGGTGGTACTGGAGCAACTAGAGGGGTGAGGCAGACTTCAAATGGTTATGAAATAAAGAAAATGCTGGCTCAGGTAATAGCTATTTCAAATATTTGAACTATGCAGCATAGCAATAATATGTTTTAATACTGGGTGGGTCTTGAAGTCCCCAACACAAATACAAATGAAAAGAATGAATGTGATTGAAAGCAGTATCGTTTTACAAATTTCCTGTTGTTGGCTTATCTATTCATACCCATCATTTATTCTTATTTACCACAAGAATTTTTTCCCAAAGGAATATGAGCTACTATATTAAGAATATTATGCAAACTTAGAGATAACAGAACATATTAACATTTTCAGTGAATTGTTCTATATTCAAAGGATTAAATTACAGAAAACAATAATCAGCAATGAAACAGCAAAAATGCTGTCTCTTCAACAAGATTAAAGGCTTTCTTTTTTGTAAAAGGATCACAGAATAACAACTACGTTTCCTAATACTGCTTTATGGAATTCATTTTGTGAGAATGTTTTAATAATTCTTATGATTTAGCATGATATAGATGATCCAAAGAACAAATTTATCATGAATATGGAGTGAGGTTTTCTTGGATGTTGCCCCTTTGAACAACACGGTGTATCCATTTGAAAACTGACAAGCACACACCCACTCTCCGTGACCACCAATTTTCAGTATTACCTATTTGTGACTGAGCCACAATTGTTGAATTCCGATCACAAAGTGGGGAAAATGGAAGTCCTAATTCAGCTTCTTTATCTCCCTGTGCAAAGGAAAGCTCATTAGTACAGACTTGGTTTGAAGAAGCTCAGATAACAAGCGGCCTAGATACAAAGCCTAAAAAAGCCATACCTTTCATTTCTTAATTGGCACTGTGCATGTGTATGTATGTATGTATGTGTGTATATATTGATTTTGATAAAACCAAAAGCTATAGCCCGAGTTTATATAATTTTACTCAGATAATCTCCTTTTGAAACATATGGCAGAGGGCAAGAAAATATGAACATTTTCAGCACATGGAAACTCCGCTTTGGTATTACAACTCCTTGATTGTCAAGAGATACACCTTACTCTTTGGAATTTTCCGAAATCACCATAAAATCATCATCCCAGTGTGTTATTTGGCATTTTATTAACAATGCAGTTCACAGCTTTTTCTGTTTTTGTTTTTTGTTTTTGTCCTATGCTAAATACATCAGCAGATCTTCAATATCAAGACTTTATGTTTAGACTGCTTTTTGAAATTAAAGTATATGAACATTTTGAAATATCTTTCTATTTACTAACCAATTTTAGTTGAATCTCCCTCAGCAAGTAATAAAGAATATCTTTAACATTTACATTCTGTATGCATCATTTTAATATTTTCTCAGAAAATCTATCAATGATTTTTTTATTATTTGATATTATCTATAGTAGATTAGCTGAGCACATATGTTTAAGAATTTTATTTAAATGTTTGGGTTTAACATTACACGGGCGAATAAGATTTTCATCTCCTAAAATAAAGGTGGCTGCTCTGGCAAAACTTTTTATAACAAGATTTGTCAAACATCAGTTCTTTTCTTTGCATTTAAGGGGAGGTGCTTAGAAAAAGAAAGAGAGGATACTTCGCTTATGTCTGTTCACTTCAGCTGTTCGGCCATTTGAAAGAATGGTTTGGGCTCTATTTTCTCCTAAGCCGTTGGCTCTATGTCCTGCAGGAGTACAGTGGCCTTTTGTAAGGCCAGAACTTTAAACAGGTTCTGAAATCAGGACACAAGAGGGAGGGGCCCTCACTTTTGCTTTGTTGCAAAGCCCGTGGAAACAATGTGACATCAGTCTGACTTCAGAGTTTCCATTCCCTCTGCTTCCTCTAATATCTTTCCATCATGATCTTCACATTGCGTCAGTATTTTTATTGGCTTTAATGTTCTATCAACAATGTTTTGTGGTGAATTTCTTCTAAGCCATGCTTCTGATTATGAGGGCTGGAAAGTATGAAATCTGAATTTTTCGGGAAAATCAGATATGGTCACCAAAGAAGTAGGTAAAGTAGCTACAAACAGAAACATTTTACTATCTCACTACTTAGAGAAAATAGGGCATAGAATTATTGTGACCTCTCCCAGCGACCATCCTCATTCCCCTAGAGAATAGCAACATCCATTCCATTTGGAATTAATATTTACACGTGGTTTAGGGGACAGATGGAAAGGAATTATTAGTACCATTAGCCTTGGAGTCATAGGACAGAAGCTGAATCATTGCTGTTCAACGTGCTGTCTCCGCTACTGCAGACATATCACAGCCTTGGATGAAATCAATTTTTATCTGTTACCTAACTTGGCAATTTTGCTTTACTCATTTTAGGAATAAAGATATACTAGTATCTACCTAACAGGATTATCTTGAGGTTATTTAAGATAATTTATGTGAAACCCAAGGACAGGGCCTAATATTTAGAAAATAGTCAGTAAATGTTAGCTAATAAGAACCATAATTCTTAATAGCAAAAATACAGAGTTTTGCAAATTAAAGATGTTTATGATGTCTAATGCATATCTCAAATGGTATTAAACTACAGGAAAAAGGATTGGTAGTTAATTTAGCATGTAACAGAGAGGCTTTGGCTTTTTTTCCCTTTTTTCCAGCAAGGAATTGATATGACAGGAATTGTACTTTTGAAAGATTGATTTGCTGGCAGTGTGGGGGATGGCTTCAACTGAATGGAAAGGAGCCATTGGTAGTACCATCAATAGAAGACTATTTGTATGAGGGCTAGATGTGAAGGCTATTATGGATTTGATTTTTAACATGCTGAGACTAAGGTGCAAGAATGATATCATTAACAGTTTATGTTAAAGTATAAATAATTATATTACTATTGTGAAAATAGAAATAAAGCTACTCATAAACTTCATGGAAAATATGATCTTGAGGATACTTATTTGATATATGCAGATACAACTGATTGGTGTTATTTGTCAAGGGGCTGCTATCTGATATCTTCATAGGTATATTTTATACTTTATAAGTTCTTTGACCTAAAAACAATAATTTGGGCCTAAAAAAGGCATTGAGATGATTTATTTTCTATGAGATAAAGTTTATAGAATGCCTGATGACAACATTTTCATATAGGACTTATAGGCAGGCATTTGACAGTGAAGGGAACCCAAGTTTTGCCACCCTGAGTCTGCCTTTTGAGATACTGATTTTAATTTGTTTACTAAGAAACAAGACTCAGAAATAACCTTTGACCTTCCCCCTTCCTGCCCAAGAGATTATGACAGAAAAACGTGCTTCAGGAAGGGAATCTTAGGATGCTCACTTTAGCCTAACTTGAATTAAGTGTGGTAAATAAGATGGCTGCAGGCAGGGGCCTGTTAGCTAGATATCACTTGTGTCTGAGTTGACCAGCAAGAATTCACCTGCCATGTGTGTTCTGCTCCTCCTGAACTACCTGTAAATTGTCCATTCTCACATCTGAATTCTAATACCTTTCTCCCCCTTTCCGCTTTTTGTCTTTTGTCCAAATGACATATCCAATGTTACCTTGCTGTCTTTGGAATTTTCATGTTTATGTGAATTCCGCATGTGCATGTATTAAAAATTTGATTTTCTCCTGTTAATCTGTCTCTGTTGATTTGATTATTAGCCCAGCCAGAAGAACTTAGAAAGTGGGAGGAAAAGTATTGTTTTTTTAGCTCCCACAAAAGATATATGTAGGGTCGACCTTCTTATAGACGGAGTGAGATTTTATATTCTAGTTGCTTCTTGTACTTCACAATTGATTTAGAATATTAAATTTCCACTGCTAAAGCACATTGAATGCTAAAGTACATTAATAATTTAATTTATTTATGAATATTTCAAAGTGTTATTTATTCTTTAGAGTGAACGAAGGCTATAAATGCAAGATTAGTAGGGGGCTCTGCGGCCAGAAACCCAACAGGCCAAGGGGGGCACTACTAAGGGAGAAGGAAAGGTACGTGAAGAGAAAGTTAGGACCCCTGAGTATAAATCTGACAAACTTTACAATTTTCCTTATTGTGTTCCTGAAAAAAGAACACTTACTTTGCATCGAGATAACAACAGGGTCAAAGCAACAGACATTGTATAAGCCAACTAGTTTTTCATGAAAACCATGCTTTCATTTGATGGTGCTGTCTTCAGGAAACCAAAAATATACTTTTAAAAATCAGTAACTTACTGAATACATCTGTGTTCTGATGTGTCGACTTGTACAAGTGGTTGGAGCAAAATTATAGAACCCCAAGACCATGAAACTCAATTATTTAACCAATACCACTAAATTCCACCCTGGATGTCTGCATCTGTTCTTGGGGATGAGCCTGCAGGTGAGGAGGTGGAGAGAGTGGTCCCATCAACATGGAAACACAAGGCAGCCTGATGTGCTTAGGCCTGGCAGTTTATGCCTATCTTAGCAATTCTCTTGAAGGCTGTTGAAGTTTCTACTTTAAAAGGCCATGACAAAGACTTAATAATTGCTTTAATGCTTTCTTAACAGCCTGAAATGTTTTGATAGCTGTCAACAAGGAGTCAAATCCAGTGACTTAATGGCGAACTTTTTTTCTTTTTTTGCATTTCCTCTTGAGTCAAAACAGTTTCTATAGTTTTAAAGAAATAAAAAAGATATAAAAAAGTGAAGCATGAAATCTTGAGAAAACTTTTGCACTGAAATCTAAGTTTAATCTCAGAAGCAAAACCAACAAACATGTAGCAAGCTTTTGACCATAGGCTTGGGGGCCACTGTAAGGCCAACATTAGCATCTGGAGGACCCCTAGTTCTAGAAGGGATTTAATTGAGGAAGGAGGGGCAGATGTAGTAGTTTAGCCTTCTCTGGACAAATTATTTAAGAGATTAGGCCATATAATTTCCTTCCTGCATTCCTTCTAAAAATGGTCCTTCTAAATTCTATGAAAGCCACTAAAACTGTTTAAATGTTTAATGATTATTATAGCTAACACACTTTTAGCAAAATTTATGATATGATATAACTGTATTTTTGTGTTATAAATATTTTATAGAACATTAGTACACCTTTGTAATCAATGTTTATAACCCTTTATGCCTCTTAAAACTATAAGCTTTGATTTTTAAATTTTAAGTTATTATCCTGGCTCATAGCTACAGTTCTTTAAATTTATAAAAAATGTTTTCATTGAGTCTCTGAATTTGTAATGCCAGATCCTTGGCTGAAAATACATTAACTAAATACATTGTTATCACTATGGGAAATATAATTTATTTTGAAATAATACTTTATACTACTTCTAGCAATATTGAAAAAAATAAAGGGGCCTGACTATATATAGTTCAAAATAAAATAATCATTTTGACCTTCCCTTCCAAATAACTTGCACTTCCAATTATTTGTTTCTCCTTGGCTGAGAAGGTAATACTTTTTGGTAAATGTAAACTTTACACAAATGCTCACTTCTCTTCATGCATCAAAAGCATATAGTTGAAAAGGAGAAAAAAATCACTTAGTTATTGAGTTCATATAGTATAAAGTATGAACAAATTTAAATAGCAGTGACTATTTTTTTAAACTTTAATTGTATTAATGTTTTGTTATCTTGCCAAACTGATATGTCTGTTCAAGAAGAGAATAAGAAACAAATGGTTGTCTAATGGTTATTTCCTTGGCTGGTACCTCCACCTCTAATCTCTCAGTCATATCAGTCATAGTTGAAATGAATGGAGCATCTTCCAAATGCACCCATTACAGTCAGGGCAGAGGTGACAGTGCACGAACACTGGAAGAGAGGGCATTAATTGTGTTGACGATGTCACAGGTAGGTGAAACATGCCTTGGAGATGAGAGAAACTTTACCATCAGCTGCTCCCTTCAGAGTCAAAAAAAAAAGCTCCTCAAGACTACAAATTCTGGGTATAATTCTAATCTCTTCTTGCTATAATTTCCCACGGCTTTAGAATGTATGCCAAAAGTCGTTATACAATGGACTAGGGTAACATCGATAGGACTTTAAAGGATGGTACAAATAGCTTGATTTACATTGGTTTGTTCTCCAAAAATACATTGTGTTTAAAAATTCTTAATGTCTATTTAAACCCTTTTATTAGATAAAATAAACTTTATAGATGATAAGAAATTGATTTAGAAATCAACACGTTCCAAAATTCCTCTGGATTTTTCTGATACATTTATGTACACACACACACACACACACACACACACACATACTTATACACATATAAGTATATGTGTGTATTTATGGGCACACATACATTTTCTTGTTGCTCTTGACAGTTCTAAAAATCAGCTCTTTCCCTTGAGTACTTTTTTTGATTTTTTGAATTTATATCCAGTCGCTAATTTTGTTTATAACCTATTAAATGAATTCCAAGTCTAGTGCTATATTTTGCAGAACAAAAGGAAAAACACTTCTCTTAACTGGCTACTTTTTAAACTTCATGGTTGTGTTGGAAATGTGTTTTTTTTAATTGTGCCCAGATTCTTCAAGTTTGGCTTTAAGTGACTATCAAATAACAAAATGTCAATGGCTCTCTGATACTTTGCCTTAAAAAAATATAAAGCTTAAAATAGACCAGGAGGATAACAAATAATACCAATTCCTCACATGGTATTATGTCTATAGTATGAAAAGACCTCTCACGTTTATTTTATCATTTTTTTCCTCATGACCATCCTGGGGAGGAGGCAGAATGGGATTAATCCCATCTTAAAGGTAAGAAGGTGAAGTCTTATGTCCACCTCCAAAGGAAAGAGGGAAAGCTAGGGCTTACCTCTTGGGTTTTCTGAAGCCAAATTCAGTTCTCTTATTTGCATTATTAGGCTTCTTATGATTGCCCAATATACATAAAATACTTTCTTTAACAAGAAACACAGGATGTTACATTTATAGTGTATCAGTGATGAGTTCTGGGCAGACCTTGCCAAATTCTCTGGTACAGATAGTGGATCACATGACACAGTATTTAGATTCTTAGTACATTCTGAAGGAATGAAGGAATACATTTTCCTTCATTAAAAGTGTTATTTTGACTGTTTGAGATGAAAAACCCAAGTCGCTTTGGCTAGATGCATAACAAGAAGGGATCTCTCAACACTGGGTTCTACAAAATGACAGTTTCATATGTGGTGACGTGAGGATGAGCAAGAATAAGAAAAGACATGGAAGAACCATTGGAGTCCTGCCAATTTCTAGGACATATGCATAGATACAGAGTTCTAGTTAAATAGCTTATTTCAAATACACTCAGAGCGAAACATACACCCAGCGGTTTCAGATTCTCTGCTGTATCCAAAGGGCTAAAATATATGGTATGGTAAGATCCAGTAAGGGGGCTGGGAGACTCATTTAGTTAACTGAATGCATGGAAACATTTTGACTGTTGGAGTCAAGGTGATATTGTAGCTTAAGTCCCATAAAGATAAACTTGTTTTGCTTGTAAAGCATGTCTGTTGGCAGTGTAAACTCACTCATGTTGACCTTTAACTCCACATTCTCCTGTTTTGCCATATATGTTTCTGAAGGGGATTTGAAAGTCATTTACTTTTAAAAATCCAGAGATTGAAAACTATGAGATTTCATTATTAAAAACTCAAGTCTTAATCATTGTATTATAATCTGAGAGGATTTTTGTAGTTGAAGAAAAGAGTCAATGCTAGCAGAGAGAGTTTGATTATATACTAGCCCATATTAACATACATACTTTACTCTCCTTTGGACTGTAAATATACTGCCTTATGTTAAGATCATTCAAGCACAGACTGTCATTTCCAAACATTTTGGGGTACACAAATGTCTACCATTGCCCACCAAAAGTCTTGTTAAAACAAAACAAAACAAAACAAAAACCTGACACCTCTATCCTCTAAGTAATACAATCTGAAAAATACAGATCACAAAAACAAGTGTCCTGATATTATACCTATCCTAAAACTTGACCTTTTATGTTGAGTGTTTTTAATCAGATATTCAAATATCTGAGTCACTCTTTCCTAGGTACTGAGGATGACAGAGAAGCTAAGTAGCCTTATGGAACGATTTCCCTCTACCTTGAAATTCAGATGTTAAGAATCACTGTATGCTGGAAGCTTCATTATTGGTATCAGTCACCTTTCTAGAAAATTCAAGAATAAGATGGTGAACTTCAAAAACTTCTGGACTCTATTTCTCATGATTCAGTCAGGTATTCTTCGTCTAATTTGAAATTAATAAGAGACAGGGATAATACAAGTCATGATATTATTTGGAGATCTAACAGTAATTTCAAAAGTCTCTGGGATTTAGTAGAGATAATATTTTAAAACAGTGATTTTCTTAGAGTTCCTCATGTCATTAATGAAACACTTTTATTCTGATATATTATTTTTTATATCAAGGAAAAATTTATGTACAAACCTTTAGTGTATAAATTATGAACACATTTGTGTAACTAACACTCAAGATATAAAACATTTCCATCAACTCCAGAAAGTTCCCTTACCCTCTTCTAGTGAATCCCACTCTGTATAGGCACCCATTGTTCACATTTCAGTTATCACGTATTTTTTGCCAGTTTTTGAACTTCATATAAATGAATCATACATTTACATGAAATATGCATTTGAGATTTATTATTGTATTTTAGTCCATTTTTTTATTGTTGCATGATATTCCATTATATAATTATGCCATGATTTATTTACCTATTTATTCTTTGATGCACATTTGGACTATTTCTAGTATGGGGCTATTATAAGTACAACTGTATCTTATAGGATAGGAGTAGTATAACTACTCCTATATAAGATATTTGGTGGGTATAAGCACTAATTTATATGGGTTATACACCTATGGATAAACATGCTGGGTCATAGGGGATATTAAGTTTAACTGTAGTAGATCCTATTATTTGCCTTTGGTTCGATTTCATTGATTTCTGCTTTTATGTTTATTACCTCCTTCTATCAACCTATTTTTGGTCTATTTTTAGACATTTCCTAGCTTATTTAGGTGAAAACATAGCTAATTAATTTATACCTTTGTTCTCTTCTAATATAAGCATTTACAGCTATAAATTTTCCTCTAAGCATTGCTTTAGCTGCATCTCACAAATTTTCTTATGTTATGTTTTCATGATCATTCATTTGAAAATATTTCAAAATTTCTTCTTAACCCGAGCAAAGTTACTTTATCTCTTCATATTTCTGGGTTTTTTTTTTTTTCATTTCCTTTATGAAATGAAAGGTTATGCTTAGAGATCTCTAAAGTCTCTTGAGATTTAAATTTTTTTGGTTAGCGTTTGGTTGAGTATATAAAATTATAATTTTTAAGTGACCATAGCATGCAGTTGGCCTTTGGAATTAAATGGATTTTAACACTTGGTCTTTTTTTAAGCACAAAATATATTAAAGTGTTTTTTTCAAAATTATTTTTAGCATGAAAATATTTGAATTTGGAAGATGCTACTCAGTAACATTCTCTAGAACTATGCAATGCTATTTCAAAGTGAAACCATATATCATATCCATTGACAATGGGAGATAGAAACCAGAGTCATTCAATTACAGTAATATATTTGATCTTTATGTCTTCAGAATAGGTCTAAAATCAATGGTAAATCATTAAAAATAAAGAACAATACTGAGATAGCAAATAATCTGTAAATACAGAATGAAGTGATACGGGACTCTTTGTTATACTAATTATGTGACTCATGGCAGATCTGGATAGCTTCAGGATGGATGCTGCTCACCAGAAAGACCAACCACATCTTTAGAGGGTTGGAACTTTGGGCCACCTTGACCTCCTGGGAGGAAAAGTAGGGGCTGAAGGTTGATATCAATTACATGGCCAATGATTTAATCTGTCATGCCTATGTAACAAAATCCTCATAAAAACTCTAGACATCAAAGCTCTGTGTTACTTCTTGGTTGGCGAACACCTTGACGTGCCAGGAAGGAGAAACACCCTGACTCCATGAGGAAAGAGCATGGAATCTCTATGTCTGGGACTTTTCCAGACCTTCCCTATGTACTTCTTTATTTGGCTGCTTCTGAGTTATAGTCTTTGTTTTTTTTAAAAAAAAAAAACTGTAATTTAAGTATAGCACTTTCTTGACTTTTGTGTCATTCTGGAAATTATCAAACCCGAAGGAAATTGTGGGGACTCCTAAATTTGTAACCAGTGATTAAAGTGCTAGAGTCCTGGGGCCCCACTTGTGGCTGGCATCTGAAGTAGAACTAGTCTTATGGAAGACCAAGCCCTTAACTTGTGGGATCTGATGCTAACTTCAGATGGTTAGAATCACAATTATATTGTAGCATCCAGGTGGGAGTGGAAACAGAACGGAAACACAATAGAGGGAAAAATGTATACTTGTGGCAGTGACCACTGGCCACTCCCTGTATCCATATCCAGGCTTGCTTTTTCACATAACAATAGATTTTTTTTAAACTTAGGCATGTATCCACATGGCAAAACTGTATTTCTCAGCCTCCCTTGCAGCTATGCACACAAGACTAAATTCTAACCAAGATGCATGCAGAGAAGTATTACATATCCCCCCTTACCCCTTTTTAAGATGAAAGCTATTTTCTATCTCTGTTCTAGAATTTGCCTCTTAATAGCAGATAACAACTCTAAATTCTTTCCTTTCCTTTCCTTTCCTTTCCTTTCCTTTCTTTTCCTTTCCTTTCCTTTCCTTTCTCCCTCCTTCTTTCCTTCCTTCCTTCCTTCTTTCCTTCTTTCCTAAGAGTGGCATCTGAGATTTAAGACTTGACTCTTTAACACATCTATTATACTACATAGGATTTTTTAAATACATTTATCTAAAAGATTAATAAATTTTGCCTAAAGTCCCAAGAATGTGTTGTGGCCAGTTGATAATAAGTCACCTTTTCTATATGTCAATAGGCATAGTCACTATTTACAAAAACATTTGCACAGGAGTGTGAAAGAGGCACCTGTCGGAAGAACTCCTCCATCAGGGCCATGGTCCACCGGTGGTGCAGCTGCCAGCATTTGGCTGGGTGGCTGATGTCTGCTGCATGGAGAATCAGGGACATGGTTTTGGCTCTGTTGATCCTGTCAAACCAAAGACATACTCAAATGATCAGAATAAAGTAACCAGTTACAGTCTTTTCTGAGTCCAAGCCCATGAAACTTCAACAATACAAAAGAAAATAACCTACCCTTCAGGCTGCTGCAAACTGTTTCTTATATTTTTAATTTGCTGGAAGTGACCTGACATGTCTGTAGACAAAACCATTTCAATCACTAGGTTCCGAAGATCCCTGTACAATCATCAAAAGGAAAAAGGTTCATTTGGCCCTTTATTGTTCTCAAGTGAAATATTTTCTTAAACATCACTACTTTTATTTTTAATGGATACGAACACAAAAGGAGCGACTTTTTAAATGTAAAAAGTGCTTACAAAAGTTTGCATTACTTTCTCTTTTAACTCTTAAAGATTTAGGAAGTTGCCAGGAGAATGATCTGTGAATGATGCTCTTTCCTTATAATATCTTTCCTTAAAGAACTGGATGCTTTCTCCTCCCACATCTACAACCCTCCTCTACTCATAATTCCTAAATATTGTTTTTTTATCTGAAGTGATCCTAAATAATTTTAAAGAAAAAATATTCTAAATGCAATATGTACTATTAATAAAACCACCACTATTTATTCAGTGTTTATTCAGTCTAGGCAATGTTCTGAGTGCTTTGTATGTATATTAAGACATTTAATCTTTGAAACAACTCTGTGCGGGGAACATTACTATTTCGCATCAGTGACTGAGTTCTCTGCTCAGTTACATAGCAGACATAAGATTTAACCCTGAGTTCCCATTACCAAAGGTGACTCTTGGACTACTCCACTGTGCCAATATTTTATCATTAGAACCCCAGAAAAACCAAAACTCTAAAGCGAAGTTTCTCTGCCTAAGCCATTGGGACCCTTACTTTCTATGTCATAGACAGAGCTATTGGTAGTATTGAAATTTTAACCAAGACACTGTAAATATGGTAACCATATCATAAGGACTATACCATGAATAATTCATTCTCGCACTAAGTAGAAAATAAATTGTTCCAGGGAAATCTTGCATATTCCACAATTCATCGCTTATTCAGTACAGATAGGTAAAATAGACACTCATATGAGAAACCATATTTTATTTTTATTCTATAGTATGGCCTTAGAGTAAGCTAAATTAAAGGTGTATGGTAAACATGAATTATGATTTTGTGTCAAAAATTTTATTTGAAGATGGCATGATCAAATTACTTGTTTTTAAAAACAATTGCATATTGGAGGTTCTTGCTGAAAATTATGGGTGCTCAGTTTAATTGGATTTTTAGATGGGAACCATGAGAAGTCAATACTCTAATTACTGTTCATGATATGGATAGCTTGCTTAGAATACTTTTAGCCAAATATTAAGGGAAGAGAAGCTATTAAAGATAATAAAATTATTCTGTTACATTTTTTTCTGAAATTCTGAGGAGACCTATATTACAACAGTAGCTAAACCAACATATTTATGTCAACTAAGAAAAATGAGAAAGTTTTATGAAATCTATAAATCTAATAAATACATTGTGCTTTGCAGATAACTGATCAGTAAATGCTGGATATTATCAATAATTAACTAATAGATTGATAAACTAGGCAAAATAATGCACAAGGAAAATGTTACATTTTATGAATTTTTCTTGCCAAAATTCTAATATTGCATTTGTGGTTATTGAAGCTACTTTCAGAAATAAACAGATAATGCATACAGAAAACCTACAAGTCTTTAAAAACGTGTCCATATTTTAATTCTTGGTAAAATGTTATCAAGTTCATAAGAGCAATTAGATCTTTTATGGCTTTTTGGAAAGTGTTAGCTCTATCAAATTCTATAATCTATACGATATGTACCATATTCATTAAAACAATTCTATAAAACATTCAATTAAGATGACTGAGAATTTATCACAGAGAAATTATAAAATATTAAAGATGTTAAAGAACATTACATAATAAAAAATTATACTGAGATAGCAACAGAATCAACTTTGAGAAGTAAAAAGTTTAAGTCAAAGGAATAATAATGAAAAATAATAATATAACTGTTTCAGGTAGGAATGATGATCACTGCTGAAGAAATAAATATTCTAGATATACTAAACGGCTAACCTCTCAGACCTTAGGAAATACCTCCAGACTTGTTTCCCTGCTTCTACCTTTGCCCTTCTATTCTCCACATAGCCTAGCAGCTGTCACTTCTAAATCTTTTTACAATTAGGTCCTGGCCTTCCTAAGCTGGACACCTGCATGGGCTATAGTTTTCTGCAGAATAAAATGAAGGGCCTGAACTGAGTTGCCAGAACAAAGTGCCTCCTTTTTACCACATTAGATCTTTTTCTAAGTTGCAAAAGTAGGCTTGAAAAACCAGGAAGTTTCAATGTGGAAAAGTAATCATGGGAAATTAGAGCTTGTTTTAAACTCTAAATTAACCTTTTATCTATTTTAAAGCAGTTTTTGATTTTAGATGTTTCTTTTCTATGAACATTTCTTTTTACCTTGATTTAAAGGGGAGAAAAAATCTCTTTGATATTTGCATTTAAATGGGAACCTTTTCATCCTATTAACTGACTTTTGAATAAGATCTTTGTCAAAGACAAAGTTTTTTTTTAATTGTATAAGTAGGATCTATAAAATATTAAGGATATATTTAACACTATAAAATTTCTATGTCTATCTGAAATTCATATTTAACTGGACTTCCTTTATTTTTATTGCTAAATCTGGCTACCCTATAGGCAAATGAAGGGAATGACAATGACTAGGGATCAAGAAAAAAGGAGGAAAATTTATGCTGCATGGTAGGGGTGCATCTTGTCATTTTCCCCTAAATGGCAACAAGTATCACCATTCCATGTAGTTTTTTTTTTTTTTTTTCTGAGTAAACTGATGCCTTGAGTAAACATGTAAGATTTCCTTCTGCACCTGGGACATTTTAGTATATTATATTTGTCATGCTTTCCCCCAAATAGTAAATTCTTTGTTTTTTAAAAAGTTAAATTCCATGCATAGAAAAGTAATATATGAAGAAATCAGTATGACACTAATATTTTGAATTCATGTAGGACCACATATTGGTACAATTAAGCAGAGCTTCATTCCAGAGAGTATGTAATTATGTATCCTAAGGTGTCTGTTTTATGGTATATGGTCTTGTGGAGTGGCTATGATGCACATAGATGTTGAATTGACCTGGAAATAGTTCAGCTCTGTCTAACAGAGGCTGGCTTCTGAACAAAGTCTTCTACATATGTACTAATCCTTCTCAGAGTCATACAGTCAAGTGAAATTGAGTTTGCAGTTATAAGTAAGGGATTTATTTTTATATGTTTTCTTCATATTGAACCACATAATTTGACTTTTTCCTGAAATTAAATTTCCTCTAGGCTTCCTCTGAAACTCACCTCCAGTCATCTTTGGATAAATTTACCAAGACATTCATTTCTTCTTCTTGCATAAGTCGATAAGCTGCACTCACATGGTGATTCTCAAGGACAGATCGATCGTTATATAAAATGGCAACATCTGATCTAGGAATTAAAAACAAAATACCTAGTAGAGGATTTCTTTCAATTTCATGTATGAGCATCCAATAAAAAAAAATACTCGTTACATAACATCTCATCAGTAAAAACCCTATAACTGAACACCTAAATTTGTGGAAGTACTTAGTTTCCTTTTTTTTTTTTTTAACTGTATGACAATTTTTAAAATAAAATTTTATTTTTTAGAGTAATTTTAGGTTCACAACGAAATGGAACAGAAGGTACAGAGATTTGCCATATACTCCCTGGCCCTACACATGTATAACCTCCCCATTATCAACGTTCTCCACTGCAGTGGTACATTTGTTATAATTGATGAATCTATATGGACACATCATTATTATCCAGAGTCCATAGTTTACATTAGGGCTCACTCTTAGTGTTCAATATTTTATAGGTTTGCACAAATGTATTATGACATGTATCATCATTATAATATCATGTTGAGTATTTTCACCACCCTAGAAGTCATCTGTGCTCTGGTAATTCATCTCTCTCAAATTCTTAACCCCTTGCAACCACTGATCTTATTGTCTCCATAGTTTTGCCTCTAAACAATGCCATATAGTTGGAATCATATAGTACATAGCCTTTTTATACTGCTTCTTTCACTTGGTAATACACATTTAAGTTTCTTCTATACCTTTCCATGCCTTGATAGTTCAATTGTTTTTGTACTGAATATTATTTCATTGCCTAGGTGAATCACCACTTATTTATCCATTCACCTACTAAAGTACATCTTGATTGCTTCCAAGTTTTGGTAATTATGAATAAAGCTGCTACAAATATCTGTGTGCATGTGTTTTGTGGACATAAGTTTTTAACTCCTTTAGGTAAAGACCAAGGAGCAAGATTGCTGGATCATATGGTAAGAGTATGTTTAGTATTCCAAAGTAGCTATTCTATTTTGCATTCCCATCAGTATTGTATAAGCAATCCTGTGGCTCCATTTCCTTGTCAGCATTTGGTGTCATTAGGGTTCCAGATTTTGGCTATCCTAATAGGTTATATCTATGTAATAGTGTTTCGTCATTGTTTTAATTTGCATTCTTCTGATGGCATATGGTGAGGAGCATCTTTTCATATGCTTATTTGCCATCTGTATAACTTCTTTAACAAGGCCCATTTTTAAATCAGATTGTTTTATTATTGTTGAATTTTAGGAGTTCTTTGTATATTTTGAATAACAGTCCTTTATCAGATGTATCTTTTGTAAATATTTTCTCCTGGTCTGTGGCTTATCTTCTAATTCTTTCAATATTGTCTTTCACAGAGCATAAGTTTTTTATTTTTAATGAAGTCCAGCTTATCAAATTCTTTCATGAATTATGCCCTTGGTGTCGCATCTAAAAAATCATTGTCACACTCAAGGTCATCCACATTTTCTCCTATGTTATCTTCAAGGAGTTTTATAGTTTGATGAATTCATCAAGGAACACCTTTTTTCTCAACAATTTGTATTTTCATATAATTTGATCATCAAATAAGCTACTTTGAGTTTCACTGTTAAATTTGCTATTCTAGCATAAAGCATAAAATGTTTCAAGCATTTTCATCTCTGTATAGTAGAGATCTTGCATCTCCTTCCTTATCATCTTAGGTTGCGAGATCATTTCAAAAAAAGTGAATTGGAAACTGAGCCACTATGTTCAATGCATTAAAATGGTGAACCCATACATATAAGTTGGAAAGTTGGAGGTAGGCATCAAAGAGAGCAAAAAAAAAAAAAAAGAGACATCAAAACCTGTAGTAACATTGCTACACTTTCCTTAACACCAAGGTCCTCTCTCTTTTCTTTCCTCCTGGTAGATACACACTCTGTTGGCACTGAAACTGCCTCATTAAGACATTATTTTAGGCTTTTCAGTGTGTAGAGTCTTAGGTATAACCTAGAACTGACCCTTATCACTGAATATTTACCAAAGAGTAGGCAAGAATAAATAAATAAAAAGCAACCTATTCGAGATCTGTATCTAATAGCCTGCCAGATAAACCAAGCTTTATTTTCAAACCAACATAGGGGAAGTGACCTATCAGGTAGTAGAGTAATTACTTACTCTTTTGTTTCAGCACTTCATAAAAGTAGAATAACATGTGTAGTTAGCTAATAGTACATACCTCTAAAATTCATTTTCTTTTAATAATTTCAGCTATGGCCTAAAAATTACATAGCCTATAATCATAGCTTAGTACAAAGAAAACTGAACTGGCAAAGCATATCTTTATTTAAGAGAGAATTAAATAGCTCTTGCCTAAGTATCTCCAGAAGTTCACTGAGATCACAGGGAAAACTGTAATTTGTAAACCAAATATTATTTGTATGGCCTCAAATCTAGTCATTGCAGTTTTACCAGGATAATTCAAAAATATGTCTCCAAATATCACTGTCTTTACCTCTCAGCAACAAGAAAAACTGTTTTTGAACCAGATTTAATTGTAGCAAAGCAGGTGTGATTTTGTCTCATAAATACAACAGGATGCTGAGAATACAGCATAGTTTTAATGTTTGAGATGGTCTTTGATTGCTAAGAAAAGAACAAGACTCTAAGCAGCATCCAGTATCCATGGTAACATGTAGCTCAGTATTTTCGTTTAACAAAGAAGGTATTACTTGCATTTATTTACACTTGCAAGGATTTCATGAATTATAATGTCTATATCGAACTTAAATCTAGCTTTGTACTATGTTTTAAATTATTTTTCAGTCATTTTACATTATCCAGTACATAGTTTTCCATGTTAGGCAAACACTTTAAACCAAGTAACAGTGAATAATATAAAATACAACAGAATCACTGACATCGGTGACATAAAACCTGTTTCTCCTTGGACAAAATGTGAAGGTGATGGTGAGAGTTTTAAAAAGCACATTATTTTATTGCCTTTTGGTCACTACAACTTTTCATAAAATTTTCAAATTCTTATAAAATCAACCCATTAAATAATCAATTCCGGTAAATAAGTTATACAAAAATAAGTAAAATACTAGACCTTTGCTCTCTTGTATATAGTTTCTTAATATAAAAAAGGAAAAAAAAGATTTCCTCCTCTTCCTCTTCCTGCTTTTCCAACTCCTCCTACTCTAGTCCAAAGTGTAAGTAAACTAGAACCCTTCACTCAGTTGTAAATGAATGGTAAAAGGAGAAATCTAGAAATGATGATCTAACACTGCTGCTGGAGAAGGCCAGCCCATTTTCTTCACTTTTCAAAGTAGAAAGAGCAAGGAGTATTATTCATTGGTAACAAATCACTTGCTCCCTTCTCCAACTCCCCAAACTGCTGTCCTATACAGCAGGGGTCCCCAAACGCCTGTGCTGTGGACTGGTACCAGTCTGTGGCCTGTTAGGAATCTGGCCGCGCAGCAGGAGGTGAGTGGTGAGTGAGTGAGTGAGTGAGTGAGTGAGTAGAGCTTCATCTGTATTTGCAGCCCCTCCCCAGTTCTAGCATCGCTGCTTTAAGAGCACCGGTTCCTGGTGCCAAAAATATTGGGGACCTCTACTATAACAGGGCCCAGTTCAGTAAAGAGCTATCTTTAATGAAAATCCCACTCATTATGGTCTTGGAAGATGTAGAAGAGCCTTTGATAAGCAAAAATAATCTGCACAGTCTACCTTTTCTTTGATTTTTTACACAAATAAAAATAAATCAATTCCCTATACTTTGCAAATGTGTAGGTTAATAACATTCCCTGCGGCACAACCAGAATTCAGGGACTTCCGTTTCCTGTCATGATCTGTCTATCTAGGGGATTGTGTAGACAGAGAATGCCTTCCCAATATTTCATTGTTTGAATTCCAACTCTTCTTTTGTCTCCATCAAGGGGACATGATTTCTAAAACCATCCATTTCAGGCTATAAAGGTCTGTCTCTGGCCATAGGAACAGTTGTGTAAGAAGACTGGATTGAAATTGAGTGTGCCTCTTCTCAGCCTCTCAGTTCTGCTACTGCCATCAGCTGACTGCATCTAAACAGGTTATTTCACCTCTTGAGATTTTTGCTTTTTCTTCTTAGACCGTGAGGTTTAGACCAGAGGATTCATAATGTGGATCTCAGTCACTTTCGGGTCCTTTGAACCTCTAAAATGTCTAATATTTTAATAAAATGTGTCTATGCTCCTCACATCAAAATAACAACTTCTTATTAACTGGAAAATCAGTTTTTAGGAATCACTATTAAAGAAAATGTAAAACATACATTTTAAGTTTTGTTTTAAAAAAATGTTTTTCCCTGTTTAATTTAATCACAGACCACACAAAAATCTGCACATGAATTTTATAGCAGTTCTGTTCATAAGTGCCAAAATTTAAAACAGCTCCGATATCCTTCCATAGGTGAATAAGTAAATAAACTCTGGTACATCCAGACAACAAATGAAATATTATTCAGCGATGCAAAGAAATGAGCTATTAAGCCATGAAAAGATACATAGGGGCTTTAAATGCATACAGCTAATTGAAAGAAGCCAGTCTGAAAAGATTTTATATTGTTTGATTTCAACTATATGGCATTTTGGAAAAGGCAAAACTATATGACATTAACAAGATCAGTGGTTGCCACAGGTAAAGCGGAGGGTTGGACGAAGGGAGGGAGGAATGAAAAGGTGAGGCACAGTGGAGTTTTAGGGCAGTGAAACTGTAGTGTGTGCTACTGTAATGGTGGATACTTGGCAGCATACATTTGTAAAACTCATACAATGTATAACATAAAGATTAAACCCTAATGTATACTGGGAATTTTAATTACCAATAATGTATCAATTGTTTCATCATTTGTAACAAATTCACCACACCAGAGCAAGATGTTAACACTATGGGAAACTGTAAGGTGGAGAGAGGGGGGATATGGGAACTCTACTTTCTGTTTAATTTTTCTATAAACCTAAATCTGTTCAAAGATATAAAGTCTATTAATTTAAAAAAGTGAACAAATAAAAAATAACTAGGTTTAGTTTTCCCATAGTAAGAATAGAGTTCTACAGTGGTTCGAGAGAGACATTAGTTTCTCAACTTACACCTCTATCGTAAGCATCTCTGACTAGGAAAAGGCAGAAATTTCAGGATCCATGTACATAAAATGAGTTGGATCATGATGGGTCCTAGACCAAATTCTGCCTCATAGGCACTGAGATCTCTGTGCAACAACCAAAACTTAGAGCACCTTCCTATTGATTGAATTGTGTTCTCTGAAAATTTATATGTTGAAATTCTAACCTCTAGTCCTTTAGAATGTGACTGTATTTGGAGATAAAGCCTTTAAAGAAGTAATTAAGGTTAAATGAGTCATAAGGGTGGGGCCCTATTCAAACATTACTGGTGTCCTTATAAGAAGAAGAGACACCAGGATGCTCAGGCACAGTGAGGACACTGCAAGAGAGCAGCCATCTGCAAGCTAAGGAGAGAGGTCTTGGAAGAAACCAAACCTGCTGACACTTTGATCTTGGACAACTATCTTATCTCCAAGACTGTGAGAAAAGTTCTGTTATTTAAACTGCCCAATCTGTGGTATTCTGTGATGGCAGCCCTAATAGACTAATACACCTCCTGTCTGGTATTTTGATTCTAATAACTGCCATTATCATCATCATTAAAAAAAAAATCTCATTTTCCAATTATTTTAAATTTAGCACTTCAAGCTAACTTGGAAGTAAGATTTCTTTGATTTTTAGATTTTTTTTTTCAGAAGTGCAATTTTATTACTTTCAAACATATGATGACACCAAACAGATGCCTTAAACAATAAATTGCAAAATTTGTCTCAGCGAATAAATGTCTGACTTGTGTGATAGTTTGGAGTATAAATTCTGGGCAGAGAAAAATTATCTTACACATTTTTATATTCTTTAAATTACTAAATATGCCACCAAATACATTCAAGATTCTTGATAAATAATGGTTGATTGATTTAGATGTTTTCAGCTTAAAGAATTTTGCTAAAATCCATTAAATCTATTCTTATTAGACATCTTCGTTATTATCTTTAAATCCTCTCAAAATGAATCATATACAGAAAAATAAATTTCAAGTTTTAACTTAGAAAAGTTAATACTTTATCTAGCTTACCTTGTTTGAATGTGAAAGTTGTTTGTGGTTCCTGTGTGCTCATAATCATGAATGGCAGCTGCAAAGACCATTGCTAAAATTTCCAGTTCAGTGAGCCAGTGCTAGTAAATTAAAGATTCCAACATGTTTAGAAAGCAGAGACCCTGGGGTTTTTTTTGTCTTTCTACAAAAAAAGATTTTCAGTGCACCCGGTATAAGTAATCTGATAAAATTGTTTTATTGATTTTATATATTTCTTCCTATTTCACCTCCATTAATTGCACATAAAATGAATGCTTCATGATGTTAATGATTGTTTCATGGCTTGTAAGTTCAAAATCCAAATATTATAATTTTCTTTTTAATCAGAAAAGGAGTAATTGTCTATGATTTAAAACGTGAACGCTGACTGGATTTTGAATTCATAGCCTTACCAATTTGGGTTCCTATGAAGTCAATCACAGTTCGCAGTTTTTAACATATAGTTCACACATTATTAAAATGCCTTTTAGCTCAACTTTTGTAGAAGAGCTTACCAATAGAAAATTTTCCAAGAGTTGAAAATATTCACTTTGCTCATTAGAGAAACTGAACTTGGTTTTTATATTTAAAGGTTTAGAAGAGTTTCGAAGAATTTGCCAAATTTGCTCTTCATAACACATATATTCTATGATTTTGCAGTTAAACTTAATAACAATGAAAGATTAATTCCTTTCAGATAAGATCCAGACCACTTGCTTCACATACATTGACCTTTTTGTTATCAATTGGGTGGTTTAGCAAAATTCCACTATTATTATAAAAATCCATTTAGGTAATTCAATAGTTTATCACTCACATTTTGCATAACACTTTTACTGTACTGTCCAATATGATAACCATGTGACTATTTAATTTGAAAATAAATAAAATTAAATTCCTCTTCATAGTCACAGTAGTCAATTGCTCAATATCACACGTGGCTAGTGGTTAGCATACAGAACAATACAGATGCAAAGCATTATTATCATCATGGAAAGTTCTATTGGACAACACTACAAGTGGTATTCCATTGTAGAAATAGAGGACCAAAATGACACAAAGCTTGCTCTGAGTGGTCTTTTTCCATATACTTGAAACAATTAAAAACATTGCACAAAGCAACAGAAAAATATAACAGACTACATGAATACTTGATAAAAAGTTACAGAAAAGAGATGAAATGGAAGGGCAGATAGAATATCTATTTGGTGACAGTGAATCTTGGAATCAGGATGGTAGCTAAATGCAAGGCTGGAAACAGATTTGAAATAGATGCTATGGAAGTCTATATGAAAATTGAATTACCAGTAGTAAAACTGTGTTGGAGAGTCAAGTGAAGTGAGATTGAAAATAGAGTAGAGCATGGGAAAGAGTTGATAGATGACTTTGATTAGAGATTTTGAATTTAGATTATATAAAAAGCAAGAGGGAGCTGATATAGGTCCATGAGTCAAAAAACAAAGGAGGTGACAACTGCTGAGTCCCCTAGTTGCCAAAGGCATGCTCTTATTAATCTTTGCTCTTTTCACATCAGCTATCATGATATTTGGTATATAATAGGAACTTAATATTTGTCTATTGAATTGCATTTCACCAGTTTTACATTAGGAGGAGGTAGTAGGGAGTAGTGGGAAAATACTAGGAAATCTGAAAATCCTAGTTTTAAATCTTTATTAATTCTCAGGCAAATAAGTTATTTTCTTTCTCAGCCATAGTTCCCATGAAAATATAATTAGTGATCATTCCCTTGTGGCTTTTAAAAGAAGTTTATAGTTATAGTTTATGTACTGTGCCTATTACAGTCTTGTCATATAGTAAAATACAGAATAAGTGGGATTTTACTAAACTTATTACCTTAAATACATTGTTTAAGTCATTGAATCTGGAAAATAATAGCGAGCTAATGTATCTTTAGTGATTGCAATTTAAGAATAAATGTCTTACAGTTGGATGACTGAAGCAGAAATGATTTTCAAAACCAAAGAGAGTTGATGTAATTAGCTATTCTGTGTTTATAGGTGCCTTTAATTCTGTGTTATTAAAAGAAAGAAAATGACCTTATTAAAGACCTATATTACTGGCTGAAGTGGGACTGAGCCTCCAATGTCCGCAGTGAGACTGTGGAATTAAGCACCATAAAATGAATAGCAACTGAAGTTAAACTAGTTTCTGTATCCTCAGAAACTCATTGTTTTATTAAAAAAATTTTTTTTTGGGAAAAAAAAACACCTTTTTTCATAAGTTTTTCTTATCGGTTATATTAAAGATGTACAGATTTAACTGTGATGTTTTAAAAAAAGGAACATTCAATATCTACTACTATAATAAGGGATATGAAGTTGCAATTGTAAAAAAAGATAATTAGGAAATCAGAAATAGATTTTCATTATAGATTATCTCTTAAGTACTTAAAAGTATTATCTTCCTAGCTATCAAAATTGATTATACGAGCGTTTCCAGTTTTTAGTCTCATTAATCTCTCTTCTCATAAATAGTACTTCCTCAACGAATCCTCTTATTTATTACCACACTATAGTCTTAATAATGAAGGTTACATTATAAAATCATTTGAGAAGAGAGACATATTGAAATTTTACACTTAATTAAAAAATACATCTATTGGGTATTAGAGAAAGAATTTGGGGGCTAATTTTTAGCTCCTTAGTTGCTGATTAATTTTATGCTAGTGTCAAATGAGAATTCTAACTCAGAAAATAGATGCTAAAATTCATGGATTTTGTAGGTGATTCATGAAAATAAGCAAAAGAGAATGAGCTGAATCATATCATTCTTCCCAACTAGAACAGCGATCAGGACACAACCTCAGTTTCTGATTCTTGATGAATAGAAGTAAAGGGTTAAAATGATGAGTCACGGACAATGCCAAAACTGTGCTCCATCTAAACTGTAGGTTGCATTTTGCCTAGAGAATGCTCAGGTGGACTTACTCTAAAACGAGTAGTCCTCAAATTATGTCACAGGAAGATATTGACTGTCAATAATACAATGATGATAGAAAGGAAGAAGAAACTAACATGAACTGAACATTTTAATTAAATGGTTTCATTTAATTTTTATAACCATCCTATATACCATTTACTAGATAAATATTTTTACTCTTATTTGGCAAATAACAAAGCTGAATCCGAAAGAAGTGAATCAACCTGTCAAAGGTCACGTAGCTCTCAATTGGCAGAGCAATAATTCAAACCAAACCTATCACACTCAAAAGTTTCTGTTTCTTCCATAGATCACAATATTTCTTTCATAGAGGACAATAGCATTCATTACTCAAGGGAGGCAAAATGCTGAATACCTTCTAAGCTTTCAAAAGCAAAATTTCTAGATAATTAACAGTATATTGATGGGTAGTAGCTATTAGAGTTTTGATTTAAGCCATCTGACATAATTTTCATA
>NW_011888783.1:9570705-9581934 GCF_000151845.1 Pteropus vampyrus | reverse complement strand
ATATATAATATAATAAATTAATAATTTTTACTTACATTAGTGTATATGCTAATAGCTATTACATTTCAGAAACTAGATTGGGTACTCTACATTTACGATATCGACTCCTCACTGTTGTACTACAAGTATTATTAACCACATTTTAGTGAGAAGGGAACCAAAGTAGAGAGTGAGCAATCTAGGAAGCAGTGGAGCAGGGTTTCTAACCTATGTCTGATTGCCTTGAAAGCTTACAGTCTTTTCGCTCTTCCAAACAGAACAGAATTTCCACATAGTTTGTAACCTAGAGACAGTGTAAATTTTCTATAGATTGATTGAAGAAACATTGAGCCATTCCAGTATATGGGAGGCTGTTTTGGAGTTTAGTAAATGAACTACAAGTTCCAAAAGAAATAGATTTCAGGTCATCTCATTTTGTCTGCTCATGTCAGAGAAAACACAATGCCAGGAGCCCTCAAATACAAGTGTTCCCTTGCCAAGAGACATTTGGAGGTGGGTTGGCAGCACTCAGTGAAGCACATGCTCTTCAGCAAATGGACTGAGGTATGCACACCACAATCACAAATTAATTAAGTGATAAAAGGAGAGAGAGGGAAACGGCAGGCGTATTAGCATCAACTTTCCTCTGCGCTGCCTCCTCCCAGGCCTGAATGTATCCAATATGATATCAACAAACCAAAGGACAAGGGCTTCATCACAGTCCCTTCCAGGAAATGGTCCTCTGAACATTTTGCAGGTAACAGGTTGCATTAGTCACCTGAGAATGTTGGGCTGCTATGGAGTACTCCATAAATGTCACACTGGTAAGACTGTCCTGAAACTGCAGGATATCAGCTAAAACACTCACATAAGTGACCCAGTCTTCTCCATATCAAATCCGACAGGTTTCAGCTAAATGAATATTTCTATAATTCTTTTTTTTTAAAAGACCAACACATTCGTATTATGATATTAACACTCATCTACCACTTTTTTCACCTAAAGGAAATATTTTAAAAATAAAGTCCCCAAAACTGTAAATCTGGCAGTGTAACTTAGTTTTAACAAAAGATTCAACAAATTTTACCTTTCTTTTTACCATTTATCATAACATTTCTCATTACTTCCTTTACTTAAAATGTATTTTCCTGAACCCCAACAATACTGACAGTCTCCCACCAGATGATTGTTTTTTTGTAATGACCAAACTAACGGATAACTAAAGAGCCCACCGATACTTTTTTTTGTTAAAGGATGAGTAAAATCAGAAACAAGTTTTTAAATCAAACTTGCTAAAGTAGAGTGAAATTACATTTACAATTGCTAAGTCACTGATCTCTCAAAAAGCGACTGTGCGATCTTTACTAACAACTTCAGCTTTCTAGGAGTTATGCCAGGCTGGGCCTGATTTCCCCAGCCTTTCAGGGAAGTTGGAATGGCTTGTTATAACCTGGAATGAATCTTCCTTGAAAGTCTGAGGATCAAGTCACATTGTGGATTTGAATTTCTCTATTTACTCATTAATATAGCATCCCTCAACTCTTGAACGTCACCTGCAGAAGAGAGGTTCTGAAGCTGAAACAGAAGACCTTTATTTGGCCCCCTTTACACTTGTGGCAAAAAAAAAAAAAATGTTCTTAAAGCGGAAACATATTTTAAAAATCCTGGTTACCCCCTAGCTGAAATTGCATATGTCTTCACATTGTACTTCATAATTTAAGCAGATATTTTACTACACGGAAGTAGGCATTACTTTTTCATTCCATCTTGTTCTGAGGAAACTTAATCAGTTCAGTTTCCACTAAAGAGTAAACCTTAAATATTTCATTTTTCAGTTAACTTTATCAAAGCCTCAGTATTCAGAAAAAAAGAAATGCCAAATATTTGAAATGTAAACCACCTCACTATCAGTTTCAAGACCAAGGCCTTAGGGAAAAGCAAGCAGCTCTAACGGAGAAGATGTTAAAATGACTTTTTCAAGTGTAACAGCATTTGCAGCTGTCAAGGGGCACTTTGTTTTTCACACTAATTGTCACGTACATTGAACCAAGTAAAAGCAAAGATTTCAAGAAAGTGCTGTGACAATGAAGCCTTTTAAAAGAAAGAGAAACAGGTATAAAGAAGGTTATATATAGTACTTTTGAAAAGCTTACACTCTTTTAAAGATGTATCTTAGAATGTTTGAGTTTCTACTTATTACTGGTAACCTGTACTTTCTCTCTTTAAATATCAAATCAGACTCCTGGAATGAATGGTGAGTAAATTCAACCAAGGACCAAGTCTAGCCATGACTACTTTTGATCTGGCACAATGGGCATATTTATACCTTAAGTCAGTGATGCTTACATATATATGTTAAAACAGGAAAATACAAGGTATGAGGTTAACAACACATATGGTTCAGCCTTGTAGAAGGTTACAAGTGACTCATGCTACTGTATCAATGAAGATTTTGGGGATTTCTGCCTCCCTTCAAATAAGACTTAACTCCAAAGCAAGTTATATTACTTTATGATTCTGTCATAAATTCATATATCTATTGAATTGGTGAGATTCCAAGAAAGTCCTTTATTAAAAACCCAGCTGAGCTCTCAGACATTAGCCATTATTAACTGCGAGCTATGTGAGTGAACCACCGTGCATGTCTTTTCTAGTGATGTCCTCAGATGTCTTCGGCCATTGCTGCTTCTAGCTGATCAAAATTATGGGAAAGACCTCAAGTGAGAACCTTCTAGTTGGGACCCTTCTAACCATAGACTCTTGAGAGATATTAACCAATTATTGCTTTAAGCCACTAAGTTTTGGAGTAGTTCATTATGGAGCAACAGATAATTGAGAATTGGGGCAGGAGTGGGATCTGAACCTAAGGCATTGATGGATCAGCATCATACTGGAGGCAAAGAAAGATGGAGAAGAATCGACAATTTCTTTAGCCGTTACACGAGATACTATTGGATGAATCATAGCAAATGAATATGTTTAATAAACAATACAGTATAATTCCTTGGGGGAAAATGAAATAATGATGAAAATTTGCTATATACAACAAAGTTAGAGAATTATGTACTTGTTCTGATTTTTAAAGATCTTCAAGACAACATATTGTGGTTCTAGGGGCTTTGCTTGGGACCAAGTTAGGGACATAGAATCTGGTGTAGAAAGATGTGTGTTGAGGATCTCTGGTCCCTAAAGAGTACGAGTTATATAGATCTGAGTGCTAGTGCCCCCTGCCAATACAGCGGGTGTGACTTCTGAATACTAAACAGGTAGGCAATGTATATTTTGGAGTTTGGTGGAACTTTCTCTTTACTTCTACTTTATGACACTGTTTTAGTCTAGGTTGACACATGAGGAATCAAGAAGGTACTAAGATCTGGGGATCTCGCATGGACTATACCTCTTAGAACCTTCCTCAGTTTGGAACCTTCAAAAGAGCTGCTCCTCTCTTTTCACCTTCTGAGTTTCAGCCTAAACTCTGAGACATTACAGGAACTCCAGGCAGTCTCATAATCCCTATCATCTACTCACTGTTGTCCAAGACTTGCATTGCTGGGTCATTTATTTACCTATTGATCATCATTCAGATACAAAGAAAAGGAAGGAGAATTTGGAAAAATTCACATGAATAATTTCCCAAATTCCTAGTAGGATCTGATTGTGATTAGCAATATAAGTAAAAGAGAAAAGGTTGCTAAGGTCAGCTAGAAAGAACATGATGGGAAAAGTACAATAACTAACTTTCATTCCAAAGACTTTTTTCTTTAGGACACATTTTTTTCCTTAGTTGATTCCTACAGGAAGGGAATTTACAAACAAAAATATTCTATAGCTCAAATTTTGGAAAACTTATAGTATATTTGCACTTGCCTCTGGGTATTTTCCCCTACACTGGGTTAAAGTACTTTTTGAAATATATATATAATGAATAACTCATTAACCCTTAAAAATCCAAAAGATTATTACTTATAATACTGCTGTGGGCATTAAAGAGACAATGAGAATTTAGGGGAATAGAATTTGATGTTCTAAATTAACAAACTTTGGTTACAAAGACTTTCTTACCATGATACCTGTATGAAGCATTATGTAATGCACAGTTTGAGTGACATCAGCTGCATGAATCAGATTGTGATAAGGATTTTTGTACTTGCTGTAACCAACTTCTAAAGCTTCTGCAAAGGCAATTAGGCAAGAAACAGGAATCTGTGGAAAGTAATAATTATGATTATATTTTACCAAAAGAGTAACTCCAAATTAACATGAACACAACAATTTTTGGGACACATTAGTGAATCAGATGTGGGCTGTAGTTTCTTGAAGTTAAATGTGGACTTTTCTGAAAAATCACATTATCAACCTGTTAGCTGTCAATCCTAAGAAGAATTATAACCCCCCAAGTGTTTAACAAAGGTAGATGAAGTAACAGTTAAACTGTCATCTTTAAATGGTTATATCTTCCAGAGTCAAGTAAGAAGTCCAGCTCTTAAAAGGGTAAAATTTCCCAATTAGAACTGATGAAGTCTAGTTTTTCTATCTATAATACAAGGGGTTAAAATAAATGACCTTCTAGTACCTTCCACCTCTAAAAATATTATGATTCCATAGGTAATGATGAAAGGTACAGGCTGCATGCAGAGTGCTCAATCTGGATTAAATCTTTTGCTTAGATGGCTCTAAATGAAGTTAATTAGAAACTCATTTTAGTTTAAGAAAAACTGCCAATAAAGGCATATTTTATGGTTTAGGAACACAGAAGATCATATTTCTTTAAAACATAGCTTTCAATCTCTACATGACTATTCTGTGAGTAATTCAAGGGGGATGTTGGTATTTCATTGGAATGAGGTTATAATGCTCTTATGATATCTAAGTGGATATATATATATATATATATATACACATATATATATATGTATATATATAATCAGTGGGTTATGGAGGATGTGGCTATATCATGCAGTGTCAATGAGAAACATAAAATACACTGATTAATGACTCAATGTTCTGCATTTTCATTGCTATTCAGATAACTAATTCTAAGAGCATTTCATTTTTGTTCCATGTTTCTGACCTTGAAACGGTTGATAAGATCATATCTGGTAAATAGTTCATAAATCATAAACTTCAGACTATGTTCTCCACTTGCTTTATTTAAGGCAAATACATCAAAAGACCATTTATCAACATCCTGTAAAAAAAAGAATAAATACTTTAGGTGGCAAATTTGTATAGTTCTGTTTCTATGAAAACTTCTTGGAAGGATCCAGTTTTGCACATCCAACAGGTCAGATTTCAATTCAGCATACTGAACTATATTTTTATCAGTGTCTGATATGACAAGGCCACTCAGTGTCTATGGATCTGCAAAAGTGAAGCCATAATGCTTAATGAAATGCTAAGATGTTCCCCTTAATTCCAAGTTTATTAAACTTGATGTAATAAGCCTGATAACACTTTAAAGCTGCCCTTAACCTAAATCTCTGTCCAAATTCATGCCATAAATAATTTTCTTAGAGTGGGCCTCATTTTAAGGTGGAATTACAGGTTCTGTAGGTGATGTCACCTGCTACATTGCTTGAAATTCCATTCACCTTAGGGTTTAGCAATTTGGTTTTAATCTTTGCTATTTTATGTCTTCTTTTATGATGCAAATACCCTAGAGAGAGCATATACTACCTTATTAGTCACTCTAACCTTGGCTGATTCATTTATACTTTCTTCCAGGGGCAGATGTTAAGATAAAGGAAGTGAGTCTTTTGATTGAGGAGGAGGATGGTAATTTTGGCTTCAGGCAATTCCCTTAGGGAGGTAGTCAGGCCTGTAGGCAAAGAGGTACTCAAAGAAAGTGCCCCTTAACTAAGGAAAAGAGTGCAGTGAACAGGTAAATCAAACCACTCTAGCTACCACATGATTTTGCTGAAGGTTAATTCCAGGGCGAAAACTTGCAGAGTTTATAAAATGGACTTGCAACAAGTGACATCAGTCCTATACACTAGGGAGATATTAATGTGAAGTTTGAGCTCTAACACTAAATAAATCACTGAAATTAAAAAGAAAAATCTAAACAAATACAACAGAGTCAATGCTAACAATTATTAGAAACTATTAGCAAAGAAGGTCTGATTACACACACACACACAGCAGGTTTTGTATTAAATTGTAAGTGGATAACCTCCAATCTACGCATTAATTTTGAATTTGAGCAGGCATTGTTTAGAATTTCATTCAGTTAACACTTTTTAATGAAGGCCGACTGTGCTGTAACATGCTGAAACTAAAATAAAAATATAATAAAAGCATTCAAATAATCTCTTGTCAAAAGATTTTTTTTTGAAAAATAGTAATAATAATTTCGAATGGTCTTTTTAATCACTTGGAAACACCAATGGAATATTTTTGGAATTGCTTGTGTACCTTTGTTAAATTCCTTGCACTTGACCCTAATTTGATCCCAAAACACTTGCCTCATCTGTTTGTCAATGTAAAAATCTCCAAAAGTTCTATTAGAAGGCATTTTACCATCAGTAGAGCTCAAAGGAGGCCAACAAATCTTTTATCAAATTCCAAAGCTAACACAGAAGAATTAGTTCAGACTGTTACAGGCCTGCTATTTACATTTCCCACTAGGCATTTCTCACTGGGTGAAAGGTTACTTCTCTATTTCTTGGCGATTTTTATCAACAGTGGTGATTACATTTGTAAACTAATGCAGACGCTTGCTTGGCTTTTACCTTGTCAAATTGAGAACAAAGAAGACAAGGAGGTATCTCAGGATATGAGAATTATTTAACTAAAAATATTCTTTATTTAGTGATAGTTTCTCCTTCAGTTTATTTCATATGTTTTTTTCTATACTTTATTTTAGAAAACTATTTACATTCTCTCATACCTAAATATTTTGTTAGCTGGTTTCTAAGCAAAGGTTCTTAAAACAAACAAACAAACAAACAAAATTCTAAACAATGCCTGCTCAAATTCTTGCCCATAGTTGAGGAAATAATGAGGAAATCAAAATCTCTCGAGAGCTGAGAAGTAATTATATCCTATAATGTTATATTTCAGTTATATACTTGTTATTATAGCTTTAGAAACATACATGTTAAAAAGCATCCAAGAAAAACAAATGACCTTTTTAAATTAATAAAATAAAAATCTAATCTACAGCAGAGGAAAAACAAATGCAAAAAGGATGCTTAAAAGGAAATTAAAGGACAAAAGAAAGCAATACAAATTTAAGTTAGTAAAGTAGTTTAATACATCAGAAATAGGCAACCTGGGATATTCTGTTGTCAGCATCCTTTAAATTCTTGTTTAATACAGGAAAACAACCATGAAACTGTTAGAGAAGACAAGGTTGAATTTCCCCCACCCAAATTGAAGGGTAGAAAGAAATAAGAAATGTTTAATGATGAACCTACAAAATGCCTCTGTAGAAATAATGGCTAGGAACAGCACACACACACACACACACACACACACACACACACACACACACACGATGGAGACAAATAAGGGAGTCAAAAATTATCACCACTTAAGAGTTTCGACCCTAGTTATTTCTAACACATTTAATGCTTTAATACTGCAATTGGGCCTCAGACAAGGGCAGCCATAGGAAAAACAGAAAAAAGAGAGAGATTTTTGTTGGTTTTCTTTCTTAATTTTAGATTAATTTATATATTTCCTCAGACCTAAAATTCTAAACAATTTTCTTCTATATAAGTTTTGTTCTTTAACAATATTTTTCTAAAACATTTTTTATAATGCATTAAAAATTTCCATAATATATACAAAATAAAATATGTATATTCTGACAAGTCTTGGTGCTGTCGTAAAATTAAATTCAAAATTCATGTATATAAAGCATAAAGAATAAAAATGCACATGTGTGTGCACACATACATATGCATTGATATAGTTTGTTGGTGTAAATCAATTTTCTTTTAAGTCTACAATGAACCATGATTTGCAACACATGACATTTTGTAAAATGGTTAAAATATTTTTTGCATACCTATACTTAAGCTGCAGCAAAGACCTAATCTCATTTTCTCCCAGCCATTTTAAGAAGATTTCAAAAAATGACTTTGAAAAACCAAAAATAATTGAAATTATTTTACCTTTAATGTTATTATGACAGCCTCTGGATATGTCAAACCAACCATGTGATAGGTCTTTCTGTACATCCTAAAAAAGAAAAAAATGTATATAAATACACACACACACACACACATATATATGTGTGTGTGTGTATATATATATATATATATATATATATATATATGTCATTTACTCAAAATTTTCAACTATTTCTTAAATATAAGGGAAAAGATTACTTTGACTTGTTTAACTTTTTATCATTAGTTACAGGTTTTCACTGAGGTAACAATGATAAGTATGGTCACCATTTATTAAGCATTTACAATGTGACAGATGCTAATATTATTTTGTTTACTCATAACACCCTATAAAGTCAATGTGGTTTTAGTTTCTGCATAAAGATATCTTTCACCTAACTTCATCTTATTAAAAGGGACTGCCCTTTGTATGTGCAACACTTTCTAGAATGTCATCATATCAATGACAGCAGAATATTCTTGTTTTGTGTTTATTCATGCTCCAAAATTTTCGATCTGGAAATTGAATATTCCTGGAAGTTGAATAAAATATTTCTTTTATAGATTTTTTTTTCATAAAATGGAAATTTTAGGAGAAAATACATAGCAGCATCAAAATTTACACAGTTTTTTTATTTTAAGAATATTAGAGGAGACGATATTGAGAAAAAATGCTTAACTTTGTTCAAATTGTCATTTAATATTATTTATGAAAGATTATACAGAAAGAACAAAGTTATTTTGATTTTTATAATAGCACCAATAAGAAAAATATTTTTATTAATCAGTAATTTGTTGAACTTTTCCATTTTCCAATAGACAACCAAGATGCTCATAAAAAACCAAATATAAGAAATCTCCCCATGGATTGATATGAGAATAGAATCAGTGTGATACCCTAATGTGTAGAAATAGCAATATGCTTCTATTCTATGCATGGTTCCGCCACGAAGTCCTGGAAACTAAGAATTTAACTGATTATTAATCACGTGTATTAATTTTTATATCATTAGTACACAAGCAAGCTGCATTCCTAGATTATGTTACTGTAACTTCTTCCCTCAAAGTGCCTGGACAAAACATAATTTAATAATTATGTCATTAATTTATATTGGGGTTAAATATAAGAAATAGTCATTTGGAAAATATTCTGCATCGTCTGTAAAACCACTATGGGAGATATTAACTTTTTGATTTTTGTATATTACATTAAAAAATCCATGACATTACTGAAATTCTATGTAAAAGCTTTCTTTCTTTTTTTTAAGATAATAAAAGCTAAGTAATTCATCATGTTTTCTTTTGAATTTTGACTCCTTGGAATCTCAAAATTAAAATATTGTTTATGTATATCTCTAGCCTCGTCTTTATTGATAAAGTATCTCCCCATTTTATTATAGATATTGTTACTCTATTTCTATGTTTCCATTTTATGTTTATTTTTAATAACTTTAAGTTTTAGATGTTGGAGATCAGTTATCACAACAATTATCTTTATACTCTATTGGAAAATTTCAGAACAAATAAAAATACTCATACAAATTATTCTATTGAGATAGGAATAAGTATTCTAATCTCTCAAGGCAAGGAAACTACTAACCACACTATAAGACTCAGCAACTAATTACTGTCAATAATGATATTTTTTGAAACAGTCTTTTCTATCAATTTTTCTAGTCATTATTACTAAAAAATGGAGGTAGAGAGGAAATGGAAGGGTGATAGACAAGGGAAAAAGGTCAATATAAAAATTAATCATGAATAAAAAAGTTTTTTAATTAAGTAATATTAAATCAGTTTTATTTCATGGCACAGAAAGGCCATATGACATAGCAAAGAAAACACATGCTTTGAATAACAAGTTAGCCACTCACTAGCTGTGTATGACCTTTGGAAAGCTATTTAATGTCAAGCTATTTCTGTAAAATGAGGATAATTATAAGCTTTTTGTGAAGAGTACATGTCATAAATGCTTAGCATAACATAATAAATATTCAATACAAGAAATTCATTAGTATTATTATTATTACTATTCTCATTCCTCTGCAGGCAACATCATTGGCTCCAATTCTTAAATTCTTCAGAGTTCTCTGGGCTCAGTGGGGACTCCGGTGCTATTGAGTTTCTTAGAGTTGGAGTAGGTTAAGAAATAAATATCAGTATATGTTTTCATTAAATAGAATGTAAAGGAAGACAAAGAAGAGGATTCCTCTTCCAAAGAGAAAAATTTTCCTAGTATCATTTTCTAACTCTATGATTGGAAATAAAATATTAGGATGAAAAATTAGAAATAGAAAATTACAATGACACATACTGGAATCAGAACAAAGTGTGAGAGAAAATTAATACAGTTGCCTCACACTTGAGTAAACAGTCGATATATTACAAGTTACCTAAAGAGAATAACGAATTTCCTGGGCTCTCATAGGTGGTAAAAGTCCAGCTGGAAATATGGTGGATTATTTTTGGAACTTTTTACTATAGTTACAAAACATAATTCAAAACTTAAAACAAACAAACAAATAAACAAACCTCTCTTATGCCAGACACTGTGCTAGGCAACAAACTAGTATAGAACAACAAAAATATAGTTGCTATTTTCTTGGGGCTTAGTCAATGGTGAAGAGGGACAATGAATAAGAAACAATATATGATTACAAACAGTGGTAAGTGCTATGAGGTAAACACTGGTTGGGGTAGCAAAAGTGTTAAACTGTATATAGAATGATCTGGGAAGGCTTCTGGAAAGGTAACAAGGGCTAGCCAGGGTAAAGGGTGGGGAAAATCATTTTTGATATAGAGAATAGTAAGATTAAGGGCCCTAAGGGAAGAAAGAGTTTAGAGATCTTCATGGGGTTGAAATCAGACTGGTATATTCAGTCAAGGATAAAGGCAACATTAGATGAGTCTGGAGACTTTGCAGGGGTCCTAATCCTGCAAAGCCATGATACAGAAGTTGCCTTTGATACCGAGTGAAATGGAAACCATCAGATGATTTTAAACTTCAGAGTGACAGGAACTAATTTATATTTTAAAACAGGACTGTAAATGACTTGTTTAGAGGGGGCAAGTGAAAAAGAGGGGAATCCAGCTAGAAAGTTATTGTCATACTTCTGATGGCAGGTAACGAAGG
>NW_011888783.1:9534600-9570655 GCF_000151845.1 Pteropus vampyrus | reverse complement strand
TGATAAAGTATCTCCCCATTTTATTATAGATATTGTTACTCTATTTCTATGTTTCCATTTTATGTTTATTTTTAATAACTTTAAGTTTTAGATGTTGGAGATCAGTTATCACAACAATTATCTTTATACTCTATTGGAAAATTTCAGAACAAATAAAAATACTCATACAAATTATTCTATTGAGATAGGAATAAGTATTCTAATCTCTCAAGGCAAGGAAACTACTAACCACACTATAAGACTCAGCAACTAATTACTGTCAATAATGATATTTTTTGAAACAGTCTTTTCTATCAATTTTTCTAGTCATTATTACTAAAAAATGGAGGTAGAGAGGAAATGGAAGGGTGATAGACAAGGGAAAAAGGTCAATATAAAAATTAATCATGAATAAAAAAGTTTTTTAATTAAGTAATATTAAATCAGTTTTATTTCATGGCACAGAAAGGCCATATGACATAGCAAAGAAAACACATGCTTTGAATAACAAGTTAGCCACTCACTAGCTGTGTATGACCTTTGGAAAGCTATTTAATGTCAAGCTATTTCTGTAAAATGAGGATAATTATAAGCTTTTTGTGAAGAGTACATGTCATAAATGCTTAGCATAACATAATAAATATTCAATACAAGAAATTCATTAGTATTATTATTATTACTATTCTCATTCCTCTGCAGGCAACATCATTGGCTCCAATTCTTAAATTCTTCAGAGTTCTCTGGGCTCAGTGGGGACTCCGGTGCTATTGAGTTTCTTAGAGTTGGAGTAGGTTAAGAAATAAATATCAGTATATGTTTTCATTAAATAGAATGTAAAGGAAGACAAAGAAGAGGATTCCTCTTCCAAAGAGAAAAATTTTCCTAGTATCATTTTCTAACTCTATGATTGGAAATAAAATATTAGGATGAAAAATTAGAAATAGAAAATTACAATGACACATACTGGAATCAGAACAAAGTGTGAGAGAAAATTAATACAGTTGCCTCACACTTGAGTAAACAGTCGATATATTACAAGTTACCTAAAGAGAATAACGAATTTCCTGGGCTCTCATAGGTGGTAAAAGTCCAGCTGGAAATATGGTGGATTATTTTTGGAACTTTTTACTATAGTTACAAAACATAATTCAAAACTTAAAACAAACAAACAAATAAACAAACCTCTCTTATGCCAGACACTGTGCTAGGCAACAAACTAGTATAGAACAACAAAAATATAGTTGCTATTTTCTTGGGGCTTAGTCAATGGTGAAGAGGGACAATGAATAAGAAACAATATATGATTACAAACAGTGGTAAGTGCTATGAGGTAAACACTGGTTGGGGTAGCAAAAGTGTTAAACTGTATATAGAATGATCTGGGAAGGCTTCTGGAAAGGTAACAAGGGCTAGCCAGGGTAAAGGGTGGGGAAAATCATTTTTGATATAGAGAATAGTAAGATTAAGGGCCCTAAGGGAAGAAAGAGTTTAGAGATCTTCATGGGGTTGAAATCAGACTGGTATATTCAGTCAAGGATAAAGGCAACATTAGATGAGTCTGGAGACTTTGCAGGGGTCCTAATCCTGCAAAGCCATGATACAGAAGTTGCCTTTGATACCGAGTGAAATGGAAACCATCAGATGATTTTAAACTTCAGAGTGACAGGAACTAATTTATATTTTAAAACAGGACTGTAAATGACTTGTTTAGAGGGGGCAAGTGAAAAAGAGGGGAATCCAGCTAGAAAGTTATTGTCATACTTCTGATGGCAGGTAACGAAGGCTTAGATTGGAGTTGTATGAGTGGAAATGAGAAAGTGAGCAGATCCAGAATACATTTAGATTAAACAAATTGTCAGGACTTGATGAGGTGACGAATCTTGTAGGGGATGCTTGAGAGAAAGTTCAAGAAGACTTTCTAACTTTCAAGATTAAAGATGATTATTTTTGAAAACTCAAGATAAACGTATTGCACTACTTTTATGCACGTAATTACTAATAGGGACTCAAAGGTAATAGAAAATATTTCTTTTCCATGTGTTTGTAGCACACTTTCTTTAAGACTGCTTACTTAGTTACCTTAAGTATGTTTGATATTTCTATAGTCTATTAAATACTTTGGGTAGAACATGAAAAAAAATTATCATGTCAATATATGTAACAGAATTCTTTTTAATCTTCTACTGGATGGAAATGGAAATTTAGTTGGTTTACTTCCACGTTTGTATTTCTTTTTAGTTTGCCACGTTCTGCAATATTTCTTAAACAAAAAAGACAAAATATATATTCCTTCAGTAAATCAAACATACTCTCTATTTGTGATTCATTGACTTCCTGAACTACTATTCAGATATTTTCAATTTGATGTTATGAAAAATCAGTAACTATCACATACTTGCCTAATTTGTTTTTTAAAATAGTAATATGTTATAGAAATTCTTTCTCTCTAGCCCTGCCTCTCTGTTTCAGACTTCTAGTCCCATCTGGCAGAGTTGGGACCAGTTTATGTACTAAGCGAGTAGGGGAGGGTGTCATCTCATGAAACTAATCAAATTGCTTGTTATGAGAATTCTTTTATCAAAGCCAATTAGATGTGATTAAGCAATATTGTAAATAATTTGAATACTCATTGAGTAGTTGTTATTTTAGGTTATACACTCACAAGCCAGGATCATAGAGGCTTTATGCATGGTGGTTATAATACACCTTTAAATCACATTGAATACTTCTTGCGATGCATTCTCATTTGTGTTTTCAGAAACCCAAGCATGTTTCCCATTCTTCCCTTAGAAGAGGAAAATTAAAGTTTATAGTGTTCATTAGAGGTAATGACTAAAGATGTCAGAAAATTAAAAACAATGATGTGGCCTCCATTAAATTTAATTTTATTAGTTTAAAAATGTTAAAATAATATTTTTATGTATAATTTAATATAATATAACTGTTTTTTATTCTAAGGAAATTCTAATAGTTTTCAACATTATCAGATGTAACATTTTTATTTCAAGTCTTTTTGTAGTTTTAGTTCTGGAATATCTTGTTTTGTAGACAGAAAAATAATCTGTGTTCTTAAGGGCTAAAAGAATATAAAATTGGGTCATATTAACATGTATTTCACATTACAAACTCTGGCGATTTGATTAAGTGGTTCTAGGAGCCATCAAGTATCCCTTCCTTCAGTGACAGAAATGTAAAAAATCTCTTTAAACATGGATATGAGAGAGATTTTCTCTCATATTGGGAAGAGAATGGTCTTTTTTCTTTAGTGCAGAAAAAGGTCTGCTAGATTTTGGTATGTAGTGTAGAATTTATTTTATGAGGTGTTATATTTCATTCGGGTAAAATTAGTTGTGTAACATTTGAACGTGTTATAATTGTTTTTAAACAGTTATTCACAAAAATTCTAGATCAATAGTCATTCAAACGCCCAAAGCCTCTCCTTTTAGTCTTTAGGTCAATTTAAAAGAAAATGACTCTTATTTCCAGGAGAAGACATTCTTATTATAGGTAACTTAATCATAAAGCCCTAAATCTTTTCATTCTAGGTAATTCTACTTATAACTGCACTTTTCCTCAATAAGTAAAATACAGGATTCTCATTACTTTGAGATAGTAAGTATATCTTCTGCCTTTAAAATTTTATTGTCTTGAGATACCAGCAATTTCACTTACCTTTCCACAAAAATTCCAGCTTGAACAGCATGTACAATGCTCCGAAATTTTGGTTTTTCCTCAGATTTCTTTTTTATCATCCCCATTTTCCGTGTGAAGGTAGAAGCCAACCAGTCCCGAACTTCCAATGGGACTGCATCCGACTGAATGTCCCCAAGCTCATCATCGGTATCTAGCAGTCTTCTACAAAAATTTATACCAATTAAACTTTAGGAAAAAGTGAAGAAAACTAATAACAACAAAACAAGCATTGCAATAGGGTTTAAAATATAGAAAATCACTCTTTGATCTCTCAATATTACTATCTAAAAAAGAGGAAAATGATTGGGTTAACATTGGGAGAACTCTGAATTTCTCAAATTGATTATCTTCTAAAGGTAAGGACTAACGTATTTGAGCATTTTCAGATTTGCAGACATTTAAGTACAATGATTATCAGTCCGTTGATATCAATTATTAATATTATTAGTATACTATTCTAATAATGAATAAAACTAAGACAAAATAGTGGCAAGAGGTCATAAACAGATGTTTGCTATTAAAGGAAGCATCTGGAATGGAAAGAAAAAATGGGGGTTGAAGCCATCAAAATTGTCTTATAGTTAATAATCTTGTGTATATATAGTACGGATATCACATGCTATTTGAATAAAGCCTTGGAGTTTATAAAAGTCATTCAGATGTGCTATTTCATTTGATTGGTATCTCTAAATTTTAGGAAAATAATAACTTAAGTACTCTAAAAGATATTCATTCTGATAGCAACATCATAGATAAAGTAAAAAAAATAAAGATAGAAACAAATGGATTAATTTGAAAACTCATTTTAGGTGGCCAAGCCAGTGTACTTGGAAGAGAAACACCTCCAGGTAAGAGTAAACGCTGCCTTGAGGATGGAGATATAATGGGGTTAGAACTGCTGGCTGAGAAAATCAACTGAGTGAGGAAGTGAACAGGAACTGAAATCACTGTGCTACCGCTCTCCCATGTAGGCTCCAGATAGATAACATTGACTGCACTGATGAGCAGTAACACTTGCCATGAAAGCTGGTCAGCTCCAGCGATTCAGAACTTCCTGAAGGTCTAAACCGGCAAGACAGTGTGAAAGGCTCCCCACAAAATTAAAAAAAAAAAAAAATCGGCTTTCAGAGCAATTGGACTTTGCCTCCAGGAAGAAAGAACACAGGCCGGCTCTGCCTGTCACTTGACTTGGTTATTTCCTAGTCAGTGCACCAATTTAATAACTTAGAGCTATTTTTGGCACACTTTAGATTGGACTTTTGAGTTCCATTCTCTTTGGTAAATCTCTTTGTACAGAGTGAAGCCTAAGGATCATGAGTCCAAGGAAGGAAGGAACCCAGAGATGACAGAATGTACAAAAGCCTCCAGAACAAGTCACACACCATCTTGAAAAGGCAGAGACCAAGGAAGTGACAAAAAAGAAGGAAGCCCACTCAAAGCACCCAAAACTACCAAAAAAGACTCAAAAGATAATATCACCTCTTCTTTGTGTTATTTTCTATAAACCTTCAGAGATCCATATTTGTCAATATTTATTTCTCATGATATTAAATAATCATGAATGCATTTATGATATATCTTATGAAAAAATATACACAACTTAAGTGCTAGAGCTACAAACCTACATGTATATAATATGAAGATAAAAAAGATTCACACAGTTAGAAGTTAATACTGGTTAATACTTACTCTACATCATATTTATCTTTCTTACGTTTGGATGATTTTGGTTTATCCTTAATACACTGACATAGTACTTTAAAGCAAAACAATTTTTTTCTCCTTTTCTTCATTTTAAATTGAATTTATTAGCCAATTGCATGCAGCAAGACACTAAACTACATGGTTTGAAAATTTCAGGGCTTACATCATTTCTATTATTATTGATTATGCCATTTCAATTATTGCTTATGCAGTGATCAAATAAAACCACAGAGCAGAACAAGTGGAATGTGAATCATTGTGGTGTAATACTGTGATGTCACCATGCTCCAAGAATTCCACTGCTATCTTGTTTTATCAACTACTCAAAGTAGAATGATAGGCACATAATAACAGTTGCCAATTGCTCCTTTGATGTTGATAATTTTGTGACTATATGTCTTAAATTCACAAATTGTTTACAAGATATAATCAAACATGACAAAATCAGCACATGAAAATGAGAGGTCACATAGAGAAGTGGTACTCAGGATTCAGGCAATCCTAAATTATGAGGCATGATGTCATTTACTGAGAAGGAAAGAGCATATAATCTCAGGGAGTAAGAATGATGTGGGTTAATTAGTGGATATAGGAACAAAGGAAGACTGTAAAGAGAAAAGCATGAAATATGCTGTTATATAACCAAAAAAGCAAATCTTGAAAAGCAACAAATACCTCTGTGATGGCTAATTTTATGCATAAACATGGCTAGGTTATAGTGTTCAATAGTTTGGTCAAACAGTAGTCTAGATATTTATATATATATATATATATATATATATATATATAGAGAGAGAGAGAGAGAGAGAGAGAGAGAGAGAGAGAGAGAGAGAAATATCACACACGGACATATATATAATATAGAGGCTAAGGATATATACAGATATACAAAGAAAGAATATTTTCATTGTTCATGAACACTATGAGTGAAGTAACTACCAACATGGGTTATAATTAAGATAGAAGATAAAAGCACAACTCTCTATTATATTAATATTCACTTAATAAAGAATATCAATCCTGTTCCAGTTTTTAAATTATAAACATCCCATTTGCAATAGACTAAAATGCCTTTTTAGCCATTATGATTCTCAATACCATACTCTCTTTTCATGGCTTAATAGCTCATTTCTTTTTATCACTGGTTAATATTCTATTGTATGGATATACCATGGTTTTTTATACATTCTACTTTTGAAGGACATCTGGGTTGCTTCCAAATTTTGGCAATAATGAATAACGCTGTTATAAATATTTGTGTGCAGTTTTCAAGGAGCATAATGGTTGGATCATATGGTAAGTGTGTGTTTAGTTTTTAAAGAAACTTCCAAACTGTCTCCCAAAGTGGCTGAATCATTTTGTATTCCCGCCAGCAATGAATGAGAGAGAGGCCAAGCCGGCGTCATCTCTCCTGGCCTGCAGCAGTAACATTTTTACTGGTCTCAGCTCTTGTCCCGACCTTCTTCAGTCTCTTCTTCCCTCTGCAGCTAGTATACCTCTTTTAAAGTATAAATCAGATCATGTTAGTACCTAATTTACGAAGTCCTGCATAGCTCAACACAAGCTTAGTTTCCACTCTCATCTCTGAACCAATTTCCCCTTACTCATTTTGTTCCAGCAACACTGGCCTCCTTGCTGCGCACAAACCTGTCAAGCTTGCTTCTGCTTCAGGGGCTTTGTGCTTGCGGTTCCTGCTGCTTAGAATTTCCTGTTCATGATATTTGTAGGGATCATTTCCTCACTGCATTCAGGTAGAAAGGGCTTCCCTGATCCCCTAATCAAATAGTAAACATCCTTATCCAGTCTTTTTATCCTGCTATAGACTTCTAAGCACTGACCACTACTTAATGTTATGCCATATGCTTATTGGTTTGTTTATTCATTTTATGTTTTATCCACTAGACTGTAAAGACCTTGAGAAAAGACAACTGGACAGTTTTTGTGCACTGTTATGTCACCAGTGTCTACAACAGTCATCTCTCCACTGCCTTTAGGTTAACATGCCCTTGAACAATCCCTTTACAATTTTTGAAGCAAATTATGGGGAAATGTCTATTTGGCATGGAAAAGACATTAAACACTTTGATAGCATTTTAGCATAGAATTAAAGGCACAGTAAAGAAACAATTTTAAAGTTTATGCAGTGTTGATATGTCTTTAGCTAAGGATTTCAGTATTTCTGTTAAATACTTGTATTATGCTTGTATATCAAGTAGAGTATGATTAGAAATTTCTAATGATGGCAAAAATAAGTTGTAGCAGACTCGTTAATATAATTATTCCAGTTTAGAATAAAGAACGTTAAAAGACAAGTGGATAAAACCCAAATTTAAACAAATTTTAAAATAAACTAACACATCTAATGGTACATAGTTGTCTTCCATCTCTCTCTCTTCTTCCTTATTTGTTCCCTCTTTCCCTGGCACCTGCCTTTTATACTCTGTCTTCCTTCCTCTGAGCACCACAAAGAGCTCTTCCGGTTTCATTTGACCACGATCGATAAGGCAGGAATGAAAACTATATTATAATACGGAACAGTAATCCTGGGCTTTCATTGGACAGAGAATTTCAGAAACAATTTTCCTATACATTTATCTAAGACATGTGGAAATATCTAAATACTTTCCTAAGATTATGTCACATGTAAAACATTTAAAACTACAGTCTGCCCTCATTTTATTTTTGAAATAATTTGTGCATGTAGCTTGATCAAATGGGACCTCAAATACTATGATGAATTTTGCTTTCAAAACATCCAACAGCTTTATTGCTCTTCATCCTAATGATAGATGGCCAAGTGAGCATAATTATTTACTGTGAAGTACTCTTAAAAAAATAAAGACTTTGTGTTTAAGAAACTAACAACATGAAAAAAATGGTGCATTCTTGGGAATTCTTAAAATGCACTATACAGAATAAGAAGTAAATGTGTAAAATGTTATTATTATTGACCTCTGAAAAATGCTTTCACTGATGTATGATGCAACTTTTTTTTTAGTCCCAATGGAGTTAATAAAGCAGAAAGTGAGGGTCCCTACACATGAACTATGTGTTGATGTGGAACTGGCAAGCTGTGAAAACTGACCCTGTATCCCATCAGTACTCAAGTGATCCTTAAAAGCTATTTATATACCAAATTTTCTCTTGAAATCAGATGACACAACTCCCAAAGGGCTTATATTTTGAACTAGAAAGTTTGTAGGAGAAGGGAATAAAGAAGGAGGCGGCTACGGAAGAAGAGGTCATGGGATTTTGACTCTTAAAATTATATCAGTGAAAATATTTCTTTCCACAGTGGATTCTTGGAAGATGATTATACTCGTGTACCCACACGGTTATTCCCAGGAAACAGGTGCCCACATTTATACCTATTAAGTATTAAAAATCAAGTGCTGGATGTAATTAGGAGTAACTGGCTTCTCTAGTTTGAAATTTTCTTTTTCCTGTTTTACTATTGTTATAAAGAACACATTTCAACAAGAAACCAACTCATTTAATTCTGCCCTTGCTCCCTTTCAATAAATTTCATAAAAACCCAACAAGGTGAGTTTGAATTGAGAATTCTCAACTCCTGTGTGACAGGTCTGGGCCATCTGGCTGAGGCTGCCCCTCTACACCTACTTAACCTTCCTCTCGGGTTCTTCCTACATAAGCAAGTGGACACTGTAGCCTCCCGCTACACTCTCCATCAACGGGCCCAGCCATGAAAGCAGCTGCTTCTTGGCTATTCTTTAGAGGTGGAGAGGTACACACACCCACAGTGTTCTGGGCCCCTCAGGAGGAAAGACTTCAGGATGTGGCCCCTAAAGACTCAGGGGACAGGTTAGGAGACCTTTGAGCAGAGAATTTGGGAGTGTCAGTGTCAAGAATACAGTAGAGGCACACTGGGCAGGGCAGGGGATTCCAGGGTCCAGGTACCTGGAAGAGGAAGAAAGCCTTGGGCTCCAGGTTCTTCTTGGCTTCGGAGACCTATCACCTCCTGGGAGGGAAACACCAGAAGAGGGCCAATGTTGATTACTCTGAAGTGGGGGGCAGCGTCCAGGGAAGCAGTTCCATTGACACTGGCCTAAGGGTGGAACTGAATTCGTACAAGATAAATCTCTTTCAAGTGAGCCTTTCAGGATGGCTGGGGGAATGAAGAAAGGGTAATCTTTCTACACTATGGTTATTCTTTTGGAATAAGTGTTTCCTTCATACACAAATTCATTAATATTATTTCTTTGATTAACACATATCTATGCTCTAAGTTGCTTATAACCACCCCCCTCCAAAAACAAAACAAACAAAAAAACCGAAGGTAGTTGTAAAGCTTCACTCAGATTTGCGAACCATCTGAGGATATAGATGATAATACCAGCTAACTTTACTGTTTACTGACTATGAACCAGGCCAAGAGCCAAGCTTCACCTCATTTAATACTCACAATATCACCATGAGGCAGACACAATTATTATTACTATCCCTATTACATTCATGAATAGATTGAGGCACAGATACTTTAAGTGATTTGCTCCAAGTCATACAACCAGAAGTAGCCATAGCACATTTTGAGTTTAAGTCTGTTGAATTTCAGAGTCTGTGTTTTTAAATGCTGAGTTATCCTTCACCTGAAATGAGTGTTTTTCTTTCTATGTACCCAGACTACCTTGACATTCAGACAATAAAAATATCAGTAATTATTATTCTCTATCTCATCTCTAACTTGAAATTCAAGGTTAAAAATAATTGATCTTAAAAAATAATCTTAAAGGAGTTTGCCCCTCCAGAGCATTTTTGGTTGGAGGGAGCCGAAATTTATTTCTCAAGACTGGTATTTTGAATCATTTTCTCATAGAGAAATATATCTAGATGGTAGAATTTCAGGGTACTTTGAAGTACAATAAGTTAAATGTCAGGATAGAAAAAGGTAATATATTTGAAATGTCATATTGACTTGTAAGTAACCTACTTCCTCAATGCTAAATACATTTGAGTTCATTTTTCTAGGCCACTCTCCAAGGACATTTATTTATTTTATATTCCTTGTCTTGTTCCAAAAGAGACTTAAAACATCAGGCTCACAAATTTATTTCAACTTTTTTTCGTTTTTGTTTTGTTTTGTGCTTTGTTTTTAGTAGTTTTCTTTCCTTTTTCTATGTATGTGGTAGTGTTGTTCAACATTTCCTTTGATTCTATTGGTCTTTCGTTCCTTGTTTTTGTTTTTGTTTTGTTTTGTTTTTAACTGTGAGAAGATGACCATTATATTAGAGTGTCTATGAAGACTGAACATTTGGGTGGACAAGTCAGTTATGCTTAACTTAGTTCAATTCTCAAGAGGCAAATCTTGCCTAAAATGAGGTTACCTAAGGAGAGTGTTGAGGTTAGATGCAGCTTTCCCCAACTTAAGGCCTAAGAGGGGCTCTGTACCTTCTCTGTACCCACCAGGGAAGCAGAGGGCCAGGCAGAGGAGGGTCTGTCCCCAAGGACAGGCAGAAAGGGCTCAGGGAAATGTTGGGGGAGGGCTCTGAGAAGGAATTAAGTTACTCAGAAAATTAGGATCAAGATTGTAATTTTTGAGTCAGTTGGGAGATGGAAATGGAAGAAATGGGTGAAGCAGAAAACTGCCTTAGGCCTCACTGATGACTCCTGACTTCTCATCAGGAAGTCCTCTTGGCTCAGAAGTATCTTTGAAAATATTCCATTAGGCACAAAGCCTAACATTCCACTGATTACCAGTTCTTAAATTACTATGATTAATAAGCATCCTCTGTGATTAGGAGAACTGCACCTGGAGTCAGACCACTTGCTTCATCACCTATTAGCTGCATGGTCTTGGAAAACATACCTCATCCATCTGAATCTCAGTTTCTTTGACAATAAAATAGAGATAATTAATAATAATAATAAAGTAGAGATGATAATAATAGTATCCCTAGTGGTGGATTTGTGAGGATGAAATGAGGGAACTCACAGAAAGCACTTAGAACAGTGTCTGCCACAGAGTAAACCCTCAGTAAACTCCCAGCTATCTGCATGAATTAGTGTAAGCAGATTTCCCATTTTTGACATGTCAAAGAGTGTCATGGGGATGGAAGTGTTCAAGATATCATGGGAAGGAGTTGAACAAAGTGGACTTCAGAGAGCCAAAGAACAATGTAAAGATAATATGAGTCATTAAGAGGCAGTGCAAGGAATCTCCAAAAATATATTTTACCTACTTTAAAATTTTACTGAGTAAAACAGGCAAATTCACAGAGAGAGAAAGTAGAATAGAAGTTACCAGGGGCCAAGGGGAGGAGGGGAAATGAGGAATTAATGTTTAACAGGTAAAGTTTCTGTTTGGGATCATGAAAAAGTTCTGGTAATGGAAAGTGGTGATGGTCATACAACATTTGAAACGCAATTAAATCCACTGACTTGTATACTCACAAATGGTTAAAATGGTAAATGTTAAATTGTGTATATTTTACCACAACACAATCTCTACTTAGTATTGATCTTCCTGCCCCACTTTCCAGGGAATTATATGTTGCCTCTTCTAATCAGAGAAATGAGACATACAGAAGGGTGTTCCATGTTCCATCTACCCATGTGTGTTCTTCATAGTATTACTAACTGCTGTGGAGAAAAAGGGTGGAGCTGCAGTCCAGAGATGAAGCCTAAGGGCCTATGATTTCCCAGATCTGCGAAAGGTGACCGGACCACAGATCAACAATCATTGCTGTGAGGCACTGCTAATCTCCAATTCGGGACCCTTTGCTTATTGTCCCTGTTCCAAGATGAAATTTTCTGGTTGAGGGAGGCGCTTCAGCACAAGGTCATTTCATATACAACTTGGGGCGCTATTTGGTCCACAAACTTAAAATTCTAACCATTAAGTTTCTAACATCCTCTCTCTCTTTTTTGACATCCTTTAGTACTGTTGTTCTCAAAGCACGGCCCCTGGACCAGGAGAATCAACTGTACCTGGGAATTTATTAGAATTGAACTTCAAGGGCTCTACTCCAGACCTGTTGACATTACTGGGTGGCACCCAGCAGTGTGTTTTAACAAGCCTTCCAGGTGATTCTGACAAACATTAAAGTCTGAGAACTGTTCTTATCCATTCATAGCTTGCCAATGAGTGCAAAATCTCTGCCAAAAAAGTGAGATTTCATCCTCTTGTGAAACGTGAACATAGTAGCACTGCTTATTTCCATATACCCATTATTTCACTGTCAGAGATGGAGTGTCAGTGAACTATATTGGAAGGGACTGGCAGACCAATTTCTGTAAAGGTATATTAATTAATGAATTTGTTATTCTAATGTTATGAATGAGAATTATGTTCACGTTGCTTGGTTGAAAAAAAGGAGTCGACTTCTCAACTTTTGAGATCTATTATCTTAGTGACTTTTAAATATGCAGTACAGTTTTATTAACCATAGTCACTATGCCTAGCTTCTAGAAGAGTGAGTTTCTCAGGGGTGCAGAACAAATACTAAGAAGAACTGGGGTATATTCAGAGGACAGGAGTGTGAGGAAAGACAAAGAATATATGTATTTCTAAACCTATGAAGCCAAAATATCAGCAACAATGACAAGAGGATGTTAATAATAGACAAACTGAATTGCAAAATAATTATCAATGTATAGAGAGTATTCTTCATAAATATTTGTTGAATAAGTGTATAAAAACATAGGCAGAGCGTCTCTGGTTTTAGAGGTTGTTAAAATATTCAGGTATTATCAGTGGTTAGATGAAGAATAAAGTCATTCTTTGTTTTAATGCACATATTTTATTCATATTAACATTCTCAGTCAGGTCCTGCTTCACGTGTGAAAAGATGACATCACACTAAAAAATATATATTTCCTGTTACCCTGAATCTCCTTGTCTTTATAAGTCAGCCATTACTTCACTCAATGACTCAAGTTATGTATGACACGCAATAACTGAGGGAAGTAAAAAACTCCTGTTTCTGAATTTGAGTTTCAAAATCTAGGTCACATAGAAGGAGGAAAGGCCAGGCAAAGAATTTAACAGAAGAATATGTGATGAGTCAGAGCAGAGTCCCATTCCTATAGAACATCACTATAGAGCATCACTATAGAATAATCCAAATATACCCTAGTTAATCAAGAGGAGTCAGAAAAGAAGACAGAAGAGATTTTGAGAAGGGCCACTGAATCCTTCCTGACATTCTCCAAATCAAGACAAACCTGAGGGGAAAAGGGAGACAGCAAACTGCATTAAGTTTCTAGGATCTTGGAGCAGAAGCAAGCTGGATGTCCCACTCCCAACTACCACTCCTGTGTAGAATCTGGAGGACAGCAAGATCTCAGCACAGAACTGGTTGATGTGTGTCTAGACAGGCAGTCTTAAAGATAATGGTGACTCAGACTAAATTGATGTAGATGGAGATGAGAAAAGAGATGGAGAATAGACAGTGGCAAAATATACTTTGGAGGTAGATTTGCTAATGGAATATAGTAAAGAATGAGGAAATACCTTTTTATTTAATGAGAAAAAACTAACCTAAGTCTCTGACATTCAGTACCCAATACTTGGCCAAGAACCACCTATGTTGTTTAGCTGTATCATGGAATCAATACGTTTTATGGTCTACCTTGAAAACTTAATCAACCTATTACTTTATTGCATGGGAAAAAAGATTGCGAATTCTAAGTAGCTAATTTAGAAATCAAACATTTGCATTAGGACTTATTAGGATAAGGTGACCCCCTGGAAGGATTAGAGATTAAGAACATGGGCTTTGGAGCAATTAAGACCTATATGGCTGTAAGGATGCTCTTAACAGCAAGTGACATCAAACCTAACCCAAAGTGGCTTAAATAATAGGAGAATTTATTATTTTCCTTAACAAGAAGGCTAAAGGTAGGTTGACTCCAGTAGAGTTTTTTAAATTAACAGGTCCACATATTATCAAGGACTCAGGTTTCCTCCAGCTTCCTAAACTACCAGCTTTAGTGTTAGGTTTAGCTCATGCTTATAGCAAAATGGTTACATCCATTTCAAGCAACATACCCAGATCCAATTACTCAGAGGCACAGGACTCCTTTTCTATAGAGAGGAAATCTTTTGCTGACACTCCCATCAGTGTCATTAACTAGAACTGTGTCACATGTCCATGTCCAAACTCTCTGGTTAGAGAACTGGAGACTACTTACTGGCTTAAATCAATTAAGACTCACTCATCTTGAGCTTGAGATTGGGTTAGGTCTCCTCTGAATCACTTGACTTTGCAGAGGAGAGTGAATAATTGAAAAAAAAAAAAGTGACGGCTATTCTATTGGCAAGGAAGAAGAGAAAAATGGATGTTGGGTATGCTCCATTTAAGTTTTAACCTCTCTCTGACACTTAACAGTTATATGATCCTAAACAAGTAAGTTACTTTTTTTATGCCATAAATTTCTTAACTTTATAGTGTAAATAACATAAGTATCTAATTCATAGGATTTTTGAGAATTATATAGAATCATATATGAAAATTGCATAATATGTTGTCTTGGAAATAATTGTCAAAAAATCTTGTTATTAACATCATTATTAGAGAAGAATAATGTTTAAAATGATATCTTTTTAAAATCCAGGAAATATTTGTTTATATTTTATTGACTAAAATATCACAACAGTGAGATATGATATAATATGTGGAGCTTTTTTGGTCAGTTATCTCTCAAAAGATCTGGTCAGAAATTTTTTTTCTTTTTTCTTAGTGAGGCTGTTTTTCAAAGTTTATAGAAAGTAACACACCAGAGATGCACAGACAATATGAAAATTAACCAGAATAAACTGCAGCTTTTTCTAAGCCTGGTTTTCATACTCTATCTACAAGGTGAGAACAGCTTACATACACAGCACACCTAAAAGCCACCCCTCTCTTCAACCCGCACCATAAAAATGGAATTCATAAAAATCATTATTTGCTTTTTAATGATTCACAGAACTCCAGCACTGTCTTAGCACTTACTCCTCAAATTAACTTTCTCAGGGACTCCTTCAAACAAAAACACTCTAAAAAATACAAGTGTTCATATTTATAAATGCTCCCCAACTAAGCAAATGGTAACTAGCTCTCTCTTGTTATCTTTCTGGTGACCAGGGTAGTTTAGGCATGAGCAGGTCTTTATGAAGGACTTCAAGACTACAGATAAAACCACAGAATTCCAGAACACAAAGGGACTGGAGACTTCATTTCCATGTAAAGAAACCAATGACTAGAGAAAAAAAAGAAACTTTTTTTGCCCATTAGATGATCATTAGTAGGAGCAAAGTCAGGACGGGAGCTGTTCAACATCCCATACACACCCTGAGTCAGGTCCCCTGGCATGTGGTACTTACGTAAACATTTTAGTTTTCACCCTACAGTAGAAACTATTGTGTTTAGAAAAAGCAACTCTCCTCCATTCTTAAATCTTAGGCATGTGATTTCAATAAAACTGACCTCCTACCTCCCTCATGAAATGCCTGACCACTGAACTTGTATATCTAATTTCCTTGGATGTGATTGTTTGAGGGATAAGTATATTACCTAACAAGAGCCAATGAAACAGAAAGGGTATATTTGTTGAAGCCTCTGGGAAAGAAACCCTTTCTCATTCCTGCTACATTTGAAGGTTTGAGGATGTAAAACTTAAAAATACTGCCATCATCTTGTTTGGCTAACACTCAAAGCATTTCATCTTGTTTGGCTAACACTCAAAGCATCAGAAGCAGGCCATTACAGACAGAGCAAGCAAAACAGAAAGGTTGATCTGTTTACATCATTTTGTTCTGAATCACCTATACTTAGAGACAACACTAGCTATCGATGTTTTGGCAGACTGTTTAAGCTGGTTTGGTTGTCACTTACAATTGAAATATTCATGAAAGGTGTTCATTAGTCCAGTTTTTTCTTATTTCCTTCTCCTCTTCTCTAGCTCTTGATGTCTCAGTACACAGGAGTCAGTGCCATCACAATATACAGGTTGTAGTGATTAGCCACAAAGGATTTGCTCTTCATGTCACATTGATCCCTAAGTATTATAGCCCATGTCTCCATTTGGGCCATAATTTTTGTTACACTCTTACCCATGCTAAGCAACTGAGTTTAAAAGGAATGCTAAGTAACCTTTCTGATTTTACAGTGCAACTAGTGTTTTGTTTATTTGGAGATACTTGGCACTAGTTAGCTCTATCTTCATCAATACTTTCCACCTGTGTTTGGCTGTTTGTCTTTTTTTCCTAGATAACTTCCCAAGGATAACTTTCTGATCTAATATTTCTCTAAATATTATTTCTGTTAATTCCAAATTTCTTGTTTAACTCATCATCTCTAGGTTATAAGTACCAGTCTTCCATTCTAAAAATAGTATGATAAAAACCCCAAACAAGTATATGTCCTTATTAATAGATTGCTCTATCTTTTCTTCTTTCTACACTATGAAATTCTTGAAAAATAGTCTGTACTAGTTTTTCGCCAGTGCCGTTCCACATTAATTCCTCATATTACCATAATCTGGCCGGTAGCTTTTTCTCTGTCCTGAAACTCCTCTTTCGAGACATCAGGAATCTCCTAAATGCATCCAAGGGATCTCCCCGTAGCATTTGACTTACCCTTTTTCGTAACACTGTTCTCTTTTTGCAATTGGTAGTCAATATTATTCAGATATACCTCCTTTTCTATATCTATTCTTCTTAAGTCTTCTCTTTAGCGGCTCCATATCTAACTTTAAATTCGTGTGTGTTCCATATCTGTCCTTAACTACCCTCTCACTACACACCTCTATTTGGCATTTTCATCATCTCCCTGAACTTCGGTTACTAGGATAACATGGTGACCCATATTGAGATAGAGCCCCAAGAGTTTTTTGAAACATTAATGGTTGGAAGTGAGAACAATTGACATTTAAAAAGTCAAAAATAATTTGTTTTAATCTAAAGAGGTTTTATATTACCTTCAGAGGCAGACTGCTCTTTTGTTTTATGAAAACTCTTTGAACAGGTCTTTAAGTTACACCAAAATAAAGTGAAGGCCCTATTCTGGCATATAGAAGATTGAGACAATGTCTGTAAGAAGCTAAATGTCTCCGAACAGTAATGTACATGGTTGTCCTCATTGTGAGTACAGCTGCATCACTGAGAAATCTGTGTTATTTAGAAAAAAATGACATTTTTTTCTAAATATACATTTAAACTGTATAGTCTTTGAGTACAGTTGTTGATTCTGGAGATGAATACACAACTTGACATTAATTTTGATAGCCCCTTTCCTTTCTCTTGGCCTTGGAGCTTGAGATCCTAAACCCAGGACAGGAAAACACATTGAAGGCATTTCCACAGAGGATGGTAAGCTGGCTACTGCAAGATGGGTTTGACTTTAGAAGATGCAGAGATATGCGTGGCATATCTATAGAAGGGGTTGAGTTACAGGTTCTGAGAGCATCCTTCAGTAATGTCTTATAGCAGTTACAGCTGATTCTAGCTTTAGTTTGCAGAACTGGAGGAAAGAACTGAGCTTTCTCATGCTTGGACAGCCTGTGGATTTCTGAACTTGAGGGGAAAATAGGTGACCCACAGGGTAACAATTCAGCAATTTGAAGCCAAAGAGCTGGATACGGAGGAAAGGGACAGTCAGGACAGATTGGTAAAATAAGTAAACATTCTCGGGCAATTCTCAAAAACTTTAGGATGGGAAACATGTCAAAATAGCAAAGGTACTCTGATTATTGAAATAAAAATAAAGCATCTCCAAAATTTGGAAACCCCTGAGTTATAATCCTCAAATTCACATTTCTAACTGGCACCATATTTCTGAGCTATAGTGCCCATAAATCTAGCATATTCCAGAATTTTTTTTTACCATAATTCCTTTTGTTAGAAGCCATATCTTTAAGAATGAGCAAGGGGAGCTTTGTCAGAGAACAAAACAATTAACATTAAGCAATACCTGCATGTTTAACAATATCTGGATTAGAATCTTGACTCTGTGCAGTTCCTACCTCCATGTTACTCCTTCTGGTTATGACTTACTGTAACTTAGTGTATCTTCTTGCAATCTGCCAGTGTGCTCAGCTTTCTTTCCGTAACTCTGAACCTCCATTTCTTGTTTGCAGTATTGGTCGTCTTGCTTAGGTCTGTCTTCCCAGAGTTTGACTCATCTCTAGGCACCAGCTCTCTGCACAGCTGTACTCCTGATTCTATTGACCAGTGTGCCTGGTATTCACTCCAGGTACTCAATAAACATTTCTTTCGTAAGTGAATATTTCTTAGTAAATCCCTGTAGAGGTACTTGATTTCAAGAGACTTAGCCTTTAAGGTGCCCTGGATGTCACTCAGTTTCTACTAGACTAACTTCTTGAAGTACTGACTGACATCCATGCATTCTCACTCAAGGTAATCTTTCAATAAAGGATGGTTTTTATCAAGAATATATATTCTATTAAGGTTCCTTTCTATCAGACTGCACTTTGCTTTCACTTCTGTGTACCGTGAGCCCATCTGTCTTTATTTTTTACATGATCGAAAACAGCTCTCAAGAAACTGATATTTTTATTAAGGTGTATAAATCATATATCTTAATGTATTATGTACCCAAAAGTAACTGCATTTTGTTAGTACAACAGAGGGGTCATAATTTAACTTTCACTCTGTCAGATATTGTGTTACATTTAGTCCTCAGAGAAACCCTGTGAGGTCAGCATTGTCATTATTCTTATTTTACAGATAATGAAGCTAGGGAATATTAGAAGTTAAGTAACTTGCTTAAAGAAAGAGATTATTGAGTGGAAAAATCCAAGCTTTGAACAACGTAGAGCCTGCGCTCTAACTATGGCAACCATAAGACTTGGATTGTTCACGTTAAGAAAATGAAATTATAAATTGTGTTGTTAGGCAGATTTAGTAAGCATAATATCCATCTCTGAAAGTATACCTCCCAATCAGCTGCCTACCCTCATGAATAGCAAGCAATTCATGAGGCCGAGGATGCTACTTTGGCAGTATCTCAATCCAAATAAAGACAATCAAACAAAATTTTTTTAAGCCACATGTTCTGGATTACAAATGAGCAGCTCTGAAAAACAATAGCCTCTAGGGACACATCTGAAAGTAGGGCTCATAAAATATTGGCATTTGCAATTGAAAATGTCTTGTTAAAAAACCAACAAACAGTCCTATTCATCAGGGACTTATGCTATAATCCCTCAGACAAGGTCAGAATTCAAATTCTATCAGAACTCTGTTTTTATTTTTCTCACTCAAATCATCTTTCAAGAGAGATTTTTGTTTTGATTTGTTTTCCTAACTGAAACCCTGTAGTCACTGAGGCTTAGTAGGAAAAGGTGTGTGTGTGTGTGTGTGTGTGTGTGTGTGTGTGTGTGTGTGTGTGTGTTGGGGTTGTTAAACCAATTCATAATTTCTGTTTCATCCTGCTTTATTACACGTTGACCTTTTAATGCAGCCCAGTCTAAATTTCAAAACAATGCCTCTCTGGAATATTCACCAAAACATTTTTTTTTCTAGAAAGAGATATTTTTTTCCATTAAAAAACATCTCAGAAGTAAGCAGGTTTTTAATTTAAAACTTAAAAGCAACTAAATGCTCCTTTTTTTTCTAAATAATCTGTTTTGCTAAGGCAAATGCAATATTAATAATTGTATACACATCTTAGCAAAAAATATCTTCAGTTTACTGCTGTATGCCTTACTAAGTTTATAGGAAATCAAACTACATCAAGTATTGTTACTCTAAAATTTCTTGAGCTGATATTTTCATCATGAAGTCACAGTCTTAGAAGATACATATGAGGTAACCTTAGGTCTAAGTGGCATAATGGTAAATGTTTAACCACCGACTCTCCAAAAAAAATTTTTTTTATTTGTTGTAATTTCTCCCACTGTACCCAATTTAAAGCTACCAATGTGATATCTCTGAAGGCAGAGTTGGGAAGAGAAACAACCACAGTCTACACTTCACTGTATCTGATGACTCTGACAGCATACGGGTGTTCATCAAAACTTCCAGCAAGTCCCTGAAATTGCCATTTGGTCAGATGTTATTTAAAGGGTGCAGAGGAGAATTGCGCTTAGTAGCCCAAGCCCTAGAGCCAGGCTGCCAAGGCCCTAACTCCATTCGACTGAGTTACTCTCTGTGGTATTTTGGGTAAGCTATGTAACTTGTCTGTAACTTTATTTCTTCATATGCAAAATGGTAATGAATAAACTTTCTATTTCATAAAATTGCTGTGATGATTAAATGAAATAGTGTATTAAAATGCTTAAAAGAGTTTGTGGCACATCCCAAAACATAATAATAGGCTATTAGTAATAAATGTGAGGTATTGTTTTTCCAGAATTTATAATTCCAAATATCAAAAAGTTTTACACGTTGTCATTTAAATCTTTCAGAGGTTATTTAAAACCATTCGGCAATACTTGCAGATGAGCCAGTTAGAGAGGGAAGAGCAATAAGTAAGAAGTCAGACCTTAGTTTCTAGTCCGTTTTTCAATGCCTAGTTTGTGACCTTTGGCAAACCATTTCACGTCTAAGAATTTTAGTTCTCTTATTAATAAAGTGCAGAAAGTAATGATTACCCTGCCAACTGCGTAGAATTGTGGTAAGACTAATATGAGGTAATGAAACTAAGAGACCTTGGAAGATGGTACAAATATGGGGTATTATTATTAATCCAATTTAAAAATCAAGATGCCTCGGAAGCATTAAAAATAAAATAGTGGTATTTTGCATAATTCGACTAAGAATTGGAAATCATGTGGTAAGAGCTGGGATGTTCTTTGTGAAGAGCAAGAAAGAAAACAAAACAAAACTCCACAATTTTACCATGAAGCAGTGAAGCATTTTTCTTTCTCCAAAAGAGTGATTTTCAAATGAAAAGGAACTATACTTTGAATTGTAACACATATTTAAATGCATTAAGAATCATGGGAAACTAAGCTAACAAAATATCTATGAAATTGTTTCTGGGAAAGTAAATGCAACAGAAAATTTTAAAAATTAATTAATAATAAATATTAATTAATTAATGTTGCATGTAATAATCTACCAAATGAAAGACGGCAAATCATCAGGCAAACCAGATGGTTAGCATTATGTCATTATAAGATGAATAATGTGAATATCTAAATAATTCTTAAAGATAAAAATTCTTTAGTCATATAAATAAATATAAAAAATAAAATGTCAAGGACTTTTACCATGTTAAGTTCAGTCAACTTGTGAACAATAAAGAGAACACATGAAAATAAAGAAATAAGGAAAATCAGGAGCAACATCGGATTTTTAAAAATTTGCACTTTGAATCCCTGTTCACTTAGAATCGTAAACATTTATATACATTCAGTGAAATTAACTAAGAAAACAATTCTGCATAGAGTTTATAATTTAAAAGTGAGCCCATGATTTTTTTCCTTAATTTATGACTTTAAACCATGCTTCAACAGAGGAGTTTCATTTGGCAGACAAAGAAGAGACATAGCCCTTGCAATGCCCTTTTTAAAAATCAATTGTTAATAAAAATTCTCATTATTTGATATTAAAAAGTTTAGTATGTGATACAGGAAGATTTCTAAGTTTTCTTATTTAGGGAGAAAAAAAGCATAATGAAAAACTGTGCATATAGTCTGCTACCTTTCATGAATGAAGAAGAGAAAAACATGAAATAAAAATTTGTAATAAATCATCGGGAATATACATAGGAAATTTATGAGTTGGGAATTTGAGTAGATTGGGTCAGGAGTGGAGGCCAGACGTTTGTGAGGCCTCCATTATTTATTATTTTGATTTTATTATTTTGATTTTTTAATCATGTGAATTTATTACCTATTAAATAACAGTGTGTGTGTGTGTGTGTGTGTGTGTGTGTGTGTGTGTGTGTGTGTGTGTGTGTATGATAGAGAGAGAGAGAGAGAATGTGTTTAAGTACATTTATATATATAAAAACTTCAATCTCACTTCTGGTCTATTTTTCACTTCTCCAAGCTCAGGCCTGACCCAGGCATGGACATCTGCAGAATGGAAGGGGTCTGATGGATGTCTTCATCCTCCATTTCCATCTTCCATCCCACTCACTCTGTTCTTTCTCATTTTTCAGAATGTGGTGGGAGGAGGCAGGAAATTATAGGAGTCAAAGAGTTTTATAAAACTGGTCTGTTTGTTATCACCTGTGTGACAAATGCCCAAATGCTGGTTATTGTTTTGTAGGGATAGCTTTTGTGGGTCGTTCAGAAACAACTCACTACACTGAGAGTGTACCTTAAACATTACATGTTCTCTGATATTTGGGCTGAATTTTTATGATTTCTACCCTGGCTCTTATATCAACAATCACCCCTGTAGCCTCTTTTTTATTTTCTGAACTGTTTTCTTTGGTCAATCTCTTCAAAAGACCTCTACTTCTCCTGCCTCATGACTTTGAAAAAACTAAGTGCCTTTTCTCTGCTAAACTCTGGAAGTGCATGTCCCTCCCACCACAGTGTCCCTTTTAACTGTGAATTCAGTGTTGTCTCAATCAGCCTGCAACCTTTATCTTTGTGAGGTGAGAGTCAGGAATTGGTCTCAGTACTCTCTGAACTCCACGACACTGGTCAAATCTCCCAAGAACCGTCTTATCATACTTCACTGAGTCTTCTATTAGCATTAATGTCCTCAAGAACCCCTCCCATGACTTGAGGTCAGGGGTCAGTTTCTCCTTAGAGAAGAAAGAAAATGCACAGTTCTCCCTATAGGCCAGGGTTTCTTAACCTCTATACTGTTAACATGTATGGCTAGATAGTTCTTTGTTTGGGGGATTTTCCTGTGCATTGTAGGATGTTTGGCAGCATCCCTAGCCTCTACGCATCATATTACAATCTTACACCCTCATCAACCAAACTAAAAATGTCTCCAGACATTGCCATATGACCCCTGAAAGGCAAATAGCCTGATTGAGAGCCACAACACTAGGCTAACAACTTTCTTCAAATAAATCCCAATTTCCTAATCTCCTCACCACTCTGCTAATTATGAGGATAGTTGATGAGGTTTAGGTGATGGTCAAATACACGTTTGGGACTGCCCCTTAGTAATCTCTGTGTAGAGGATCTGCTATATATAGATATATCTCATTAGAATGTGTGGGTATTCTCTCAGAAGGAATTTTCTGAGAAGAATTCTGAAATATTGAGATAATAAGAAAATCCTTACATCAGTGAAAATGAGTATAAGCATACATCTGTTTCTGACATGTAAACACATGGGCCTAAGGACAGTGAGGGTAGGGGGAGAGGAGACTTTTTAATTTATTCATTTTGTGGCTTTATTTGACTACTTTTTGATATTCAAGCATTTGGATTAAATTATGTATTTGTATTTTTGTTTTGTTTTGTTTTTAAAAAGAGCATAGTTAAGTGGCTACATGAAGAGAAGCTTTTTAAATTTAAATAAGATTTGATTTTGGTTTCACGAATAAGATATGCAAAATTCATGTTTGAGATAAAGGAAAGTCAAAAAAGAGGGAAAAGGGGAGAGAGGCAAAGAAGATAAAAGAGAGAGGAGGTTAAAATTTACCTTGTTTCATCAATATAAACTGCTTCCAACACAGATGCTGCATATTCAATGTTCTTCTTTAAGTCTACAACGTTGACATCACCTTTTTCCAGCTGCTTCACTAAGCATCTTAGTCTATTTTTTTAAAAAGTAGGCAAAAAGAGAGAAAAATAAAAAGAGATTTATTATAACTATGTGGAAAATAGTCTAATATTAAATATATATATCAAGTAACATTTTTAACATATCTTTCTTGGTCATTAAATAGAAAAATGTTTGATTGTCTAGGTACCATATTTCAAGGACAGTCTTTCTGAAAATTCAAGACAATATAGATGTTTTCATAAAAGTATGTTCCTAACACTAGAATTTATTCTATGGCTTTTCTGTTTCTTCAGAGTTGGCACTAAGAGAATATTTAAAGTGTACTCTTTTGACCACTACTGTAGTAATTATTCACTGTATTTAGCAATGAAAATAAAAATGAAAGGCAAAAGATTCAAGAAAATATAGGCGAGATGAGAAAAAAACATATGTATGTGTTTTTACAGCAATTTTTTTCACCTGAGACAGATCTATAAAATATTTTCTCTTGTTTTTATCCATGGGATGATATGTCTCAGTTCTCGGAGAAATTTTAAGGCATAGGGATCAACTAAGCCATGTCTGGATTCCTGAATCAGAGAAATTGTGAGATCATTAATGTTATTGTTTTAAGCCACTAATTTTTTATGCAGCAATAGATATCTCAAGGAGTAAGATAATACAAATTGCTTCAAAAAATTTCTAACACTTTTAGAAATTTTATGCATTAATTATAAATCAAGTGTTTCTGAAGATATTGCCCCCCCTAGTAGGGAGGAAAAAAATTTCTTACTCTGTACATACTGTAGATAAACAATGTAAAGACGATTTATCCATTTTCCTAAGTCAGCAGACAATTTAGTTCCATTCGGGAGCCAACGTATAAAGTATTTCAGGGAGAATGGAGTATATCTACTTTTAGGCACTGTCTTCGAGACAGTGTAGCAAGTTTTTTGAAAATTTACTTTGGATGATTTGCAATACCAAGGCTAGGGTATAAAGAGAAGTTAAAAAGTTTAGCAAGGTTATTTGAAATTCCTCCATCAATAAGAAACTTTTTTTTCTTCACGGAAAAAAGTTATACCTAGATTAAGACTTATTACTCAAGACACTATAAATAATTACTTTTTGTACCATATACTTCTGTATGATAAAATATTAGCAGACAATGACATTGAAAAATAAATTCTATGTGCCAATAAATGTCTTATTTGTACAGATGAAGCAAAATAAAACAAAACAAAAATAACACCTAGAACAGGTTACTTAGAAAGGAAAAAATAAGCCTGGCTTTGAAGCATAAAACACTGACTATAATAATAATGGAGCAACAGATAGAGTGTTTTGAAATTTTGTAATATTTATAACCCAGTCACATTATATTACCTTTTATGTATGAAAGTAAAAGAGTTTCACAACTCTGCAATGGCTAAAAAATATACCACTTGTGTATCTTGTGAAAATTAGTTGGTACAATTTGGTTGAATTTGGTTTTATGATATAGTTTTAAAACCAATAAGTACTTCAGATGGCCTCCCTTGTTTATGAATAAATGAATTCTATTTTTGAGTTAGCAATTTTCTCCACTAAAAAACTACATTTTCCAGGCTTTCTTGAAGCTAAGTATAGTCATGAAACTTCATTCTGACCAAGGAGAATAAATAGAGGTGGTTGAGTTAAGAGTTTCAGAAGAATTATTTTGAAGAGGGTAACTCAGCTGGAAAGCAGTTCTCATTTGTCCCTTGCCCATTACTTATTGCCTGGAATTGTCTCAAGGATCAGCAGCCATCTAGGATCATGAAGTGACCTGGCAGAAGGAAGCTACCCACTAAGAATGACAGAGAATAAAGATGGAAGGAGCCTGGATCCCATGCTGTGAAATCACCTACCTCTGAGCTTATTTCCCATGAGAGAAAAAAACTGTGTTTAAGCTACTATTATTTTGAGATTTCTTCTATATGCAGCTGAGCCCAATCATAACTGATAAATGAAAAGAATAAGAAATGACTCAAAGAACTGAAGAATGGAGAAATTGTCACATAAAATGAGTGGGGATGCCCTTGGGAAACTATTCATGTGTGTACTTCCTAACTCATGATAGCTGGCAGGTGTTCCCAGGGAAATCATTAGACTATTATCAAATTAGCAGATCACACATGACGAAACCTGTAACATCAAGGGGCTCTAATACTTGCATGATGAACATGCTCTTTCACAAGACATCTCGTTATGACTTAAAAACAACAAAAACAACAAATATTATGAACTGTTATATCTTAATAGGAGTGTAAATCTATAATCTGACATAAGAAATCACTCTGAAAAAATACTCCAAAAGTTTCTACCACCCACTTAGAAAATCTAGTTAGATATGGTGATAATTCTGTATAACCATGACCACCCAAACACACGCGTATGTACATCCTCCGCCCCCAGCAAACTATGTCAACTCAAAAGACTGAAAGAAAATATATAATTTTAGGTTACTAGGATTTCTTTCTTCTTTATCTCCTTTGCCTATATGTACCAAATTTCCTCTAATGAGTACATATTTCTATTTACATAAAAAGAAAAATCTTTGTATTATAAAAAGATTATAATTATAACAGCAGGTTAATGGAATAATTTATATAATTATTATTCCAATTGTGGATTTGCTTTTTAATCAATTTATGCATATAATAATCCCCAACAATCTTATTTAGGTTATTATTTCACTTTCTTTATAGAATAATATGCCAAACATTTACATAAATCATTTTCAAATGATTATATATATTAAACTGATGGGTTCCAAAGCATTAAGGTTTCACTGCATGTATCTGGGAAATTTTTTAATTTTTTTTTTTTAAAAGGTAATTATAGAAAATTTACCTAATTCCTAAGCCATCCTATGGGCAAATTCTCAGATTGAAGAAGAAAGCACAAATGCATGTGCTGAAAATAAAATGGTTTCTTTCATTGGAGTAGGCAAGCTGAATAAAAAAGTTTTATTAATACCAGGCCTATATACGTCCTTCTGCTTCCCAAAGTTTAGGTTAAATACCTGTACTTGGTGTTCTAACCTGAGCAGTTTCTGGTTCAGCAATCTGTGAATGGAGACTCCACTAGATACTCTGCTTGGTAGCAAAATCGAATAGCATAGAGTAGCTACATATAAGTGGATAATATCACCAAAAGATGTTAAAACAAACCCAAGTCAGTTAAGTAATTATTTAGTATTTATTATTGTATCTGGGGCTGTGTAAAAACTATATATGAATGCATATAAGAATATATATGAATGTATATGTAAAGATATATACAGACACAAACACATGCACATACATATACATATAAATTCACGGGCATCTGTGTATGCACCATAGTACCCATCTTCAAGATGTTTTCAGTCTCTGGGGATGGCATGACATATGCAAATAATGTGGTCAAATGTTAAAATGTACACATTTCTCATTACTTCTTTTACGTACACCCTAATTTCCAAGCAAACTGATTTCATCACTGTTCCTCAAACACTGTCACATCATCCTAGATTCAACTCTTTTTTTTCTCATATCCCATCTTTAGCTGTCTGAATCATGTTTAGTTACTAGACATATCTGAGTGCTACCTCTACTGTAAGTTTTTTGATGATTCCCAACCATTGTGATCTCTCCTTACACAGAAAATAAAACACACTTCATTAATTACTGAGTAAAAACTGAAATTTCTCTGGTTTCCATTATAATTTCAATTTTTTGTACGTAACATTTTCCCAATTGACTTCTCATCCAATAAAAAAATTATGAAGCATTCAAAGAAGCAGGAAAATCAATCCATCTGAAGATAAAAATCGATCAATTGAAAATGACCCAAATATAACAAAAATGATAACATTAGTAGGCAAGGATGTTAAAACAGTTATTATCAAAACACAACAATATAAATAACATTATTCCAATACATTTAACAATTATTTATATAAGATGAATAATTTCCTTACAAGACACAAACTACCATGTTTCAAAAAGAAATAGATAAACTGAATTTGCAGTTAAAAACTTTTACATAAAGGAAACTACATGCTCAGATGATTTCATTGAATTTATTTAAGGAAGTAATAATATCCTTTGCCTACACATTTTTATAAAAATAATCCCAAGTCATTCCAGGAGGCCAAAATTACTTTTATAACAAAACCAGATGAAACATTACAAGATGCAGAAGCAGAAGAAGAGGAAAAAGAACAGATCTTATGAACATAAATGTAAAAATTCTTAACATTTTAGGAAATAAAATCCACCAATATATAAAAGAATAACACATCATAAAAGAGATTTATCCTAGGAATGAAAAGTTTTTATAAGATTGAAATGTTAGTCAGTATAATTCACTATTTTAAGAAACTAAATAAGAATGGCCATAGTATCACCTCAATAAATACTTAAAAAGCATTTGACAAAATTCAACATAAATGCTGATTGAAACTCTTAGCATATTAGAAATAGAAGGAAACTTCCTCACCTGATAAAGTCTACAAAAATTTATAGTTAATGTCAAAAGTCATGTTAAATGACTAAATGCTTTCTTCCAAATATAAGGTATAAGGCTTTACTCTCATCACAGTTATCCATCATTGTACTGAATCTTTTAGTCAATGCAATAAGGCAAGAATAAAAGGCATCCAGGTTGGAAAAGAAGAAGTAAAACTGTCTTTGTTTACAGACAGCATGATTGTCTAAGTAGAAAATCTGATGGAATATACCAAAAAGTTATTAGAAGTAACAAATGCTTTTAATAAGTTTGCAATATAAAAAAAAAAAAAAACAAATACAATATCAATGTCATTTCTATATAATTGTAATAGACCATCAGAAATTAAAATGAAAAGCAATATTATTCACAATAATACCCTCAAATGTGAAATTCTTAGACACAAATCTGGCAAAGTATGTGCAAGTGCTATAACTGAAAACTGCAGAACATAGCTAAAAGAAATTAAAGTCGACCTCAATAGATGGAGGGATATGCTGTGTCCATAGATTGAAAGACTCAATATTGTTAACATGTTATTTCTACACAAATTGATCTATAGATATGATACGATCCCAATAAATATCCTAGAAGGCTTTTCTGTTGTACATATTGACATGCTGATTCTAAAATTCATATAGAAATGCAAAGGACCTACAATAATCAAAACAAATTTAATAAAAAGAACAGAGTTGGGGATTCACACTCCTTCAAAACTTATAAGACTTCAAGATTTATTTTAAAGCTACAGTAATCAGTACAGTATAAAAGGCATAATATGCTACATTATTAACACCAAGATAAGTAGATCAGTGGAACAGAATATAGAGTCTAAGAAGAGACTCACAAGTATATAGTCAATAGATTTTGGAAAAAGTTGCAAAGATAATTTAGTGGAAAAAGGATAGCATTTATAATGAATAGTGCTGGATCAATAGAAATATATATGTATAAAAGGAACTTTAATCCACATATGCATCACATATCTAAATGCTTATTTTAAAACTACAAACCTAGAAGAAAATACAGGAGAAAAACTTTTGTGATCTGAATCAGCAAAAGATATCTTAGATATAATATCTAAAGTACTCTCTATGAAAAAAAATAAGTTGCACTTCATCAATATTAAGAATTATTCTTCAAAAAATTGTTTAAAGAATGAAAAGACAAACCACAGACCAGAAAATATTTGCAAATCATATATCTGATAAAAGATTTGTATCTAAAACACATAAAGACTTGCAAAACTCATTAAAAGACAACAAACCCAATACAAATTCTGCAAACAATTTGAACAGCCTCTTCACACAAAAAAAGATATATTTATGGCAAACATGAAAGATGCTAAACATGAATAGTTATTAGAGAAATTCAAGTTAAAACAATAATATGATATAACCAAACATCTATTAGAATGACTAAATTAAAATAACGGATCATAGCAAATATTGGCAAAGATGTTAAGCAACTGGAACATTGCTGTTGGGAATGTTAATAGGTATGATCACTCTGGAAAACAGTTCCTTAAAAAGCGAACATTTATCTACCACATGACTCAGACGTTTTATTCTTTGATGGAAAGAAAAAGAAATATATGTCCTTACAAAGACTTATACATCAATGTTCATAGCAACTTTATTTGTAATAGCCCCAAACTGGAAACAACCCAAATATTCATCAACAGGTAAATGAAAAAACAAACTCGGGCAAATTCATCCAAAGTTCCACTCAGCAATAAAAGGAATAAACTATTGATACACACAATGACATGAATGAGTCTTAAATAATTATGCAGAGTGAAATATCTGCATATTTTATTTTCATTTATGATTCCATTTATATAGAATTTTAGAAAATGCTAACTATCCTTACAGTGATAGGAAGCAGATCAGTAGTTGCCTGGGAATGGGGGAGGTGGGATCAGGGAGGAAAGAAAGGGAAAGATTATAAAGGAGCTTGAGGAAACTTTTGAAGATAATGGAAATGTTCATTTTCTTGATTGTGGGGATGGTTTCATAGGTATAAGTGAATTCTTATCACACTTATCAATTCATAAATTACCAACTAAAATATGTAATCATTAATTTGAGCTAGAAAAAGGATATGTGCTAAATAAATGCTGTTATACATCTTCATTTTCATCAATTTTATTGAAATACTTAAAATTCCATATATTTACTATCAAAGACACAAACAAAAGCTAAAGCAGCATTAAAGTTATAATGATCTTTTCCCTAATAGAATGACACTAATCTGATAATTCATAAGACTTTTAAAATCAGCCTGAATGTTATGAAAAGAACAGCCTTTGATCTTAGCTTTTTAGAGGGACTCCCTTACCTTCTGATGATCAGAACACTTAAAAGAAGACAGAAATGAAAATAGAAATACTGTCTTTGAAAATAATTGATTGATTCTGTAATTCAAAAGAGAAATAATTTCCACCTTTGAACAAAGAGTACTGAGCTGTAGAATATGATTGAGTATTTTTTATCCAAATATAGAACTGCCATTTTCCAAATGAAAAAATACTCAATATGAAATGATGTAGCTTTCGTAATCAAGTACTTCAAATACTCTTAAGGTTACCTACTATATTGCTACATGACTCAATCTTGCAAAAAGACTATCTACATAACTAAGAATATTCTCATACTAAAAAATCTTATGTGTCTATTCACATCTGTATTAATTCTATGAACTAAAATACCCAGGATATCTCTCATGCTGTAGACCATAAATAATAAATTAGTTATAAGAGAATTAATAGTAAGAGAATTGATAATCATTATTTCCATTTTTGACTTGATTGTAATACAAAAGTGACAAGATATTGTCATCAGAATGCTGTAATAAGAATTAGAAAAGCTAAAAGCTAAAGAATATTTACAGCAGATATTAACATTAACATTAAAATATGGCCATACATAGGAATGCACCAAACACACACAAATAGGGATGCTCAGAACAAGAAGCTATGTCATTTTCACTAACTTCTGCTTGTCTCTGATCCTAATATGATAAAAAAAATGATAAGAAGCCATTAAATAATGAAATTGTCTACTCTGCAGGTCAATGCTTAGGAAAGTAAATTCTAACCTTAGTCTAAGAAGTGAAGTTTACAGATTCAAAGCCTTTTAAAGACATTTTTCTTTCACATAGGTAAATATTATCATTATAAAGCTCTTTAATACCTTCATTTTATGGTATAAATAATTCCCCAAACAATTGATATCATCAAAGTGGAAACAATAGTATGGCAAATATTATAAGCCTTTGATATAGGTTTACATTCTACATTTAAAGCAGCAAAATAATCCCAATGAGATGGAAAATATGATGAAAAAGTATCTTTATAAGTAGAAAGGAATACATAATTATCATCCCTCTTCTCCCAAAATCACAATTTAGCTAAATAATCGATTTACCTAAAGATTAAACTTTTTAATACAGAAATGGGCATTGTGTAAACCCCAGCATGTTAAAGAATTTCTTTTAAGTACAGAGATACATTCAAATAGTTAGAAATGCTTACAAGATCAATTTTTTCCTCCTTGGAGGCAAAAGAACAGTAAGACCATTTTAACTCTAAAGAGGGAACCAATCATTTGTGCCCATTTACTATTACCCCTCTGAAATACTACGGGCTAGGTGGACTCAAGGATTTTCCTTAAAAGGTTACATATTTAAATTAATATGTATATAAATATATATTTAAATGCACATATATTTAAACACATTTAAATACACAAAATATATACTAGATTTATATATTTATATTTATAAAATATATTTGTTTTATATAGTAAATATATTTATATATAAAATATGTCCTCATATTTATATATTTTATACATAAAGTTAAATCTGTGTGTTCTGATGAAGAAAAAGTAGTGACCTTCACCTACTAGTAAGGTATTTATTTAAACCAGAGAAGAAAGGTTAGGAATAGGGCACACACATAGCAGACCCACTGAAGAACAGTTAAACATTTTATGACATTCTATTGGACCTTAGAAAACATGTATTTAGCACTAAGCTCAAGTATCCACTCTGTGCTAAAGAACTCACTTGTCTCTCCAGACTCACTCTACTGGTCTCTATGCTGCTCCTTGCCCTGAGAAGGGGAATATAAAGACTACATCAGGCACATGGAGAGCATGAGCAGGAGATAGGACGGAGGGAGAAGAGTGAAGTCATCGTACTACTCTCCTCCTTCCTGCAGGGTCACCCTCCAAGAAGGTCACCTGTCAAGCATCCCTCTCCACCGAGTTCTCCCCTTCTCCATCTCCCTCTCTCTCTCTCATCAGAAACAACACATTCATGGAACCCCATGTTACTAGCCCAGAAGTATTATATTATCCCAGTGGTTCCCTACATTTGTCCCACAACTGTAAATGCTCTTTATTAAAGGCTTCTCAGATTACCCATTTTAACTGCGTCATCTTTTTCTAACTCCCATACTAGAGACTTTTACTACAGTCCTTTGAGGGTATTGAAAAGTCTGTAGAGGCAGGGCTTTAAAGTCAGTGGGGGCTGGCTCTACTTACATTTACCTTTTTCCTGGTATTCAGGGAAAGGAGCAACACACTGACTAGAGAACTATGTCCAGTTTTCTGTAGTGATCAGCATTACAGTGAGCTCTGGCTCATGGAAACTACACAAAATGCTGAGGTTCAGCTGCGTCATCGGAAATACAGGAGAGCAAAGACACCAAATTGCCACTTTCACCACTGGAGGACCTGACTCTTGAAAGGAGTGTTTATGGAAGATAGCTGATGATAGCTGGGTCAGGGAATGTGTGGCATAATTTTTAAAATTTAAAAAAAGAAATAGATAAAAAAAGATTTGTGGCTTGCATTTAAGCCTGATGGATTTTAAAATGTTTTTATTACTGTTCACTGCTGAAATGTCATTAACATAACATAAAAGGATTGAAAAGGTAAAAGAGCTACAAGGAGAAAGAACAGGAAACAAGATAATAGGAGAGAAAAGTTTACAACACATTTTTGGAAAAATTAAAGAGTGAGATATGGCAACTGATTTAGCAGTAACCAAGAAAGAGAAACAAAGAACAGTGCTTTCAAAGGGTGATTACACAGAGAGTAAGAGAATCCCCACAGAAACTCAGAACAGCTCATGAAGTAGGGACACCAAAGATCCTATAATGCACGTATCACTTTGGGCTCAAAATAAGAAGGTGAAAATCTTTTTAGAGCTTTCAGATTTTTTTCTCTATCCCAAATCGTAGGAAATTGTACCAACAGCACACCTGAAAATGAAACAGATTGAAAACAAGGGGATTGAATGAAAGTCAGTATGTTTAGTGATGATACCTCAGGTTCTTTTATCCCATCTAGTCACAGAATGGAGACTGGGGGATTTACTGCCAGGAAAAGCACCAGAGAAATGACATTTTGGCAACAAACAGTTCACAGCTTGCTCACCCTTGGGTGAGGCTCAGCAGGTGACAAGCACCACTTATGCACAGAGAAATTCTAATCACTTTTCAGAGCCACATTCTTTAATATTAATGGCCTGTCAGCGGTGTGAGCAAGCATTGAAGGAAAAGCTGCACCATGAAAGACAGACAAATATAACAGAACAAATAAATTTGGAGGATATCAAAATAATAGAAACCCCTCCAAAAAATACTTTTTAAAATGTTTTTTAAAAACATCATTCATGAAACAAGAACATAATACTACTTTTTTAATGTAATACATGGTGATGAAAGAGCTCTTGGAAATTAACACTAATGATTTACACTAAATGTAAACAGAGGAGTGGAGAAGAAAGTCTGATAACCCATAAAGTGGACAAAAAGGCAGCAAGATGAATAATAGAATAATAAAGATAAGAAAATTAGAAGGTTAGTTCAGGACATCTAATGTTCGGCTAACTAAAGCTCTAGACATCAGGAATAGAAGAAATTATCAAAGAAAAAGTCAATTTCCCAGAACTAAAAATCTTCATTTTGAAAGGACCCAGGTTTGTATCATGGGCATATGTACTTGGTAGTCACATAGGATTTTGTGCTTAGAAGGACCCCGCCCTTGATTTAGTGTTCTGCTGTCACTATCTTGAAATTCTTAATAAGTTTTTAACAAGAAGCCCCACATATTATGCTGCTGATCCTTGGGTCAACCTAGAATTCTATAGACAGCCAAGCTATTAATCAAGTTTGAAGAAAGAATAAAGGCATTTTCAGATATTCAATAACTCCAAAAATTTGGCTTTCCAAGCAGACTTTTAAAGAAGCCACCGAGAGATATATTTGACTAAAACAATGATATAAACAACAACAACAACGAATACAGATACGTGAAGAAGGGAAGTCTCCGAATAAGAGACATGTGCCCATCCTAGGAATTAACTAGTCTAGGTTGAAGTAGGAGTGCAGAGGAAAAGAAGTAGGAGCTAAGTCTCTCTGGGAAAAACTGAAACTGATGAGCCATGAAACTGATAAGATGTTCGGAACTTTGTTTTGACAGGTCAGTTGAGCATTCATAAATTATAAAATATATGAAAAAATACAGTAATTATGAAATCAAGGAGGAGGAAAAAATGTATACAAGATGGAAAAGTGATTTAATACTATTTAATTGGCAAGCGAATAATATTTACAAAACACACTACTATAAACACTAGTGACTGAAAAACAAAATGAAGTACAATATGACTCTCGGAAGATGAGAGTAGGAAAGTTGGTGAAGTTAATGTATGAAAGCTATTTCCTCTGTTATCATTATGGATATCAACTGATAAAGTCTGAAATTAATAAATCAAGAAATAGTAAAAGCATATTATTTGTAAATGTGCTAAAGGAACAACTAAAAAGAATTAAACCATTGAGGTCATTTCCTTCTGGGAAATTGACTGCTTTTTTTGATAATAATAAAAAGAATCTTAATGACATTAAAGTGAAATGGTCAATATATTGCTCACAAGACAAGTGATTTAACTTAGAAGTCAAGTCCTTTACTTGGTAGTTTTGGAATTACTGACCATGACAAATTTAAATGGCTGAAAAATAAGATGTCAAAATTCATTCTGAAGTGGAAGCAAAGAAAGACTTTGAAAAGGTATTAAGTATTTCAATCATGAATTGATGGTCATGTTGAATTCCAGTTGTTCTAGGTTCTTTTAGATACACAGTAAAGCATAATAAAGAAAATGACACATGATAATTAAATATACAGCTGTTCATCACATGTTCCATTGCTCATGAACTAAACTGACTGAAAACAGGCATATATGTTTCAGAATTGATGTAGACACACAAAAATGCATATTATGTGAAAAGAGAAAGAGAGAGATGGGGAAATAACATAAAATATGAGTAGAGTGAATTATAATGACTGAATTTATTACATATTTTTTGGCAAATTCAGAGAAGGGAAAAAGTATATTGAGTCATACTGCAAAAGTCCAATTAGAATGTGGTTTAGAAAAAATAAAAGTGCGTAGACAAGAGTTTGGAGAGGCAAAGAGCATCATGAAACTGGGGTGCTCCTAAAGCAATGAGGGGCTGAAAATCAGAAAAGTATCAAATGAGTAAAGCAAACTCAGAAC
>NW_011888783.1:9532203-9534550 GCF_000151845.1 Pteropus vampyrus | reverse complement strand
CTAGGTTCTTTTAGATACACAGTAAAGCATAATAAAGAAAATGACACATGATAATTAAATATACAGCTGTTCATCACATGTTCCATTGCTCATGAACTAAACTGACTGAAAACAGGCATATATGTTTCAGAATTGATGTAGACACACAAAAATGCATATTATGTGAAAAGAGAAAGAGAGAGATGGGGAAATAACATAAAATATGAGTAGAGTGAATTATAATGACTGAATTTATTACATATTTTTTGGCAAATTCAGAGAAGGGAAAAAGTATATTGAGTCATACTGCAAAAGTCCAATTAGAATGTGGTTTAGAAAAAATAAAAGTGCGTAGACAAGAGTTTGGAGAGGCAAAGAGCATCATGAAACTGGGGTGCTCCTAAAGCAATGAGGGGCTGAAAATCAGAAAAGTATCAAATGAGTAAAGCAAACTCAGAACTAGTTCCTCCAAAAATAATAAAGGAATGTTCAAAAGTGGGCTTGGGGCATTTACTCTTAATGCAGTACCATGTACCAACATGCTTCAAAAATACATTCGCAGAGGGAAAAACCATATTAAAATAGATTTTTAAAGAAATATGCATACAAAAATAAAATTATGGAAAGAAAAGTCAACATGGAATTTTTCCAGTTATAATAGATAGTGCAACATAAGAAAATCTAAGAAGCAGAAATATTTCCATGGCAGATACTATCAAAAAGCAGAGAAGTAGAGAAGGCCTCCGTTACTCTTGACACTCAGATATAGGAAATTTGGGAACAATTAAAGAAGAGTCTCTTGAAAGGGCAATTCTTCTGTGGAGATGTAATTTGTTGCATAATGAGCAACCAATTTGAATTCAAAAGAATTGGTTAAGAAGATGGTTTTTATTGAGAAGTTTATTATATCTAAAACATTAAAAATGGTTTTACCCTTCTAATTGAATTTTTAAATTATTCTCTCTCTCTCTCTCTCTCTTTCTCTCTCTCTCTCTCTCTCTCTCTCTCTCTCTCTCTCTCTCCCTCTCTTTCCATGTGTATATGAATATCCTGGTTTCAAGACACCACTAAAATTATATGACAAAAAGCTTATATTTGATTTTACAGAATTTTCCTTTTCTCTACAGAAATCTAGCTTTTATATATATGATCTCTCAGGATTGCTAGAAATTATTCTTTTCTTATGAGATCTGAAGAATGTTGACATTGATTGGAACAGTTTTGAGAATGCATCATCACTAGTATAAACTACTGAGTCCCAAATTTAATATAGCTTAACAGTAGGAATAAAAAATAAAACACTCCCAAATGAATTAGTTAAGGTTTAACCAGGAAAACAAAACAACTCTGAACAATTAATGCTGAGGATTTAATTCTTGGAATTGATTGTCGGGATGATGGAAGGTGGTGAGACAACCAGAATAGTGGAGATCCCCCTAAATAAGCAACTGCAGGAAACTTTTGGAGGGTCAAAGGTAAGAGGCAGGATCCCTAAAACCCAGGAGTTTTGGGGGTTCCTGCAGAAGAGAGGTGTTCCAATGGACCTGGCCAGGGGCATATGGAGCCACAGAAGAGACACAGCTGTTGCAAAAGAGTCTTTCTAGAGGCAGAGAGAGTGAGAAAGAAATACTCTGGTTTTTCTCTTCCTCCTCGCCTGTCCTGCAATCTCCTGACAATATTTGCTATTGGACGAATTCGGCCAAAAGCCAATTGCCATGGACACCTGGGAAATTTAGCTATGATGATACAGAGCAAAGCAGGCAAAGGGCAAGGAGTAGATCCAAGGGCACATAGGCTCAGAACTATAATACACAGTAACCAGAAAGCGTCAAAATTATTTTTTCTCAGATTTGGAAATAAATCAGAAGGGTGGGGGGCATGTCATCTCTGTCAAATTGGGGCAAAGCCAGCCAAGGATTATCAAAGGAATGTATTTAGATCTCTTCACTGTTTGCTATTGATTAAAGGACCCAGATACAGTAATATTATTTGTTCATTGTACTTGTAGATTTTTATCTGGTAGATGTGAATATAATTTTTATCTGGTAGGACAGACAACCTCATGAGTTTAAGACCTTGTTAGGCATAGGCCAGTTGTGCATCTAACCCAGCATTCTTATCAGAAATTTGACTATGTACACCTAGCTTTGTAAATGCTTTCTGAATCAGTCATAACTTCTTACTGAATCCCTCATTATTAATGATTTAAACAAAATCTTGGCATGTGTTCAATTTGTATTTGCATGAGTCATGATTTTATCTTTTTGAAAGTATATTTTAACAACAGTACTACAAATTTTTTTACAGTTTACCTCAACACCCTTAGCATGTTTAAATAATGCTGCTAATTCCAGAAGAGAAGGAGGAA
>NW_011888783.1:9531062-9532153 GCF_000151845.1 Pteropus vampyrus | reverse complement strand
TTGGTTTGATGATCCACATGCTTTTTTATATTGTTGTAAGTAATGTGGCTTTAAGTAAAGGTTTTAATATTTGTTATTAATAACAATTAAAAAAGCACTAGTGACTTATTCCAATTTTTTAATTGGATTGTTTGCTTTTTTTTATTGTTGTTAGTACCACCCTTAGTTACAGTCTAATCAATGTCAATCAATCCACAGCACTAGACAGATGTAAAGTTCATGTTCCCTGTGACATATTTACTATATGTGCTCTGCCCAAGTGGATATGATGACTTTCTGGAAGATCAAGATTTCTTAATAAGACATCTTTAGTATGGTAATTAAACAGGACAACTTCTTGGGAAAGTCTTGGACTATTAATTCTTTCCTTCATCACTACAAAGATTCCAACTCACCTCAAGACAAGGGCTACTGTGGAAATGAGCATGGTTAAAGACGTGATTTAATGTGCCTACACAATTGAGTCAAGCCTTCCAGTTTCAATGTTTCTAGTAATTATGCCTCAAATACTCAACTATTTGCTGGGGCAGATGATCTGGGGCATTAACTTTGAACATTGCATTTCCAGTTCTTTAACCATAAACACTGAACCAAAGGCTTCAATTCTATGTTTTGGTTGCTTAAGATAGAGAGAAGTTTCGGCATTAGAATAGAGTCTTCAAAGAAGCAGTGATCAGTAAAATTGACATTTCTATGATATTTGAGGAATTTATGAATAACTTTATTTAGCAGTTATGCATAGTTTAGACCTGTGGTATATGGTAAGTGGAGAAACTCTTTATGCATTATGGACAATAAGATCATTCAGATACTCGTCATTGCTAAAAAACCAAAATGAAACAGTAATTCATAGTGATCCAAATGTAAGAGTGAACTCAGAAGTCAATACCTGCTTGACATTCCAGACAGAGTCCTCATCCTGGTTAATCAACCCTATTATCTATAGTAGCTAGGTAACAGTTAATTTTTGGAGGTGGGGGGAGAAAAATCTGGTAGCACTGACCAACCCAAGAAGGCTTGAAGTTATTTTATTTTTAATTTTTTAAAGTAGGACAAACACAGTTTAAACAGATTTGTGTAGCATAGTAAGG
>NW_011888783.1:9527931-9530337 GCF_000151845.1 Pteropus vampyrus | reverse complement strand
AGTTAGAGAGCAAAATTCTTTAATAAAAACTAGCAGTTTCTTCACCCACCCAGTCCCAGTCTGTGTTCTGTTCACCTGAGACATCCACTTTAAAATATTTCGGCTGTTTCTTCTGAGATTTTTCTTCATATCTTAAAATGTTGTGCTTATTCTGCTATTTCTTGATTTATTGATATTGGATATTACCTATTGGCTTCCTGTTACGGTAGATGAGGATTTACATATTTTACATGTCTTACTAACAATTTTACCTTACCCTAAATTATTAATAGTGTTCCATACTACTCTTATTAATAGTGTTCCATACTACTCTTAATCAGTAATAGCCAAATAGTGTATGAAGATTGAATTTTTATTCCTGGATTTTTAAAACTTTCCTGAAGTTATTAAGTATCTTGTTTTTTTACTACCATTATTCTCTCTGTCTACTTCTCCCTCGCAGATCTCACATATATCTGTTACATATCAATGCCCTTTTATTCTGGAGACCTCTGTCTTAGAGCTTTTTATCTTCTGGCTCAACTTTGAATGAGTCACTCTCCAGATCACAGCTGTCATTCTGAGACATCCCTTGGACAATCTCCCTTATGGTATTGATCCCCTATTTCTGAATTCTATAACTTCCTCTTTTCTGAATTTTCCCATTTTGCTGAAAAAATACATTCTACAGTAGTTTCCAAAAAAGTGGACATGTAACATAACATATTCAAGTGTTAAAAATACTTGTTCTTTCACCCATTTGTTGATAGCTTGACAGAATAATCTAGACTGAGAATCATTTTTCTCTCGAAATTTGAAAACTTTCCTTTATTTCTTCTCTAAGAGGAGTTGTGTGCTTAGTCATTGTTCTGTTCAGACAATTACCACTATTTATATATTTCAAAAATTCATTAAAATATCCTGTTCTTTAATGCATTCTCTTGTTTTCTCTCTTTGATTTTATGGTTGTTTTTTTTTAAATTTATTCTTCTATCATTTTAGAGAGGGTCACAAGTGAGAAAAAAATATATATGATAATCCCCAATCTTTATTAAAAAATAAAAAATTTATTTTCTTGCTGCCTAATTAAATTAGCAAAAATAAAAAAGATAATGAGGTGCAGCTAAGATGAAAACTTCTTTTTGGTAAATAATCTAAATAACTGAACAAAATTACAATAATGAAGCAGAAAATTAAGAGGGCTGGTGCAAATAGCCATTATACATTTGGTATTGAAAAAATTATAGAGTGCTTTTTACAAATAAAAGGAAAACTGTCTTTTTCTAGGCCAGAAAGAATGAACAAGGAATAAAGAATATTAGCTGAAAGTCCATTTAGATAGTAGGGAGAATTGAGAATTAGAAACTAGAAAATGACTCTTGATTTGCATGCAATTCTATGGTTTTTCCACTTCATTACTCCCATACACCCTGGTGACTCTATAACTATAAAGGCTCAAAGAGACATATTTTAAGGGACTCTGTGTACTCTAAAGTGCATGAATCATTTTCATTTGTTAATTTTAGCATCAATTTTCTGTCATCGCGTTAGCATTTTCATTTGAAGGTGTGATACTCTCTCAAGTTTATAACACAGATGCTGGTTTTCCACTGCAACTTGGTTTTAAAATGTCCTATGAAGAAATAAATCATGCTGTAAAAATGTTATAAGTGCTTTGTCTTAATGGTATTTAAAAGAATATTGCTTTTAAAGAAATGTTGTTTTTCAGGAAACTACTTAAAACAAACCTGTGGAACAGATAGTCAGTCAATTTTAAAATGATACCAATAACATAGCAAAGTAATGTTAAGGAACCTATCTGAATGTTAACCATATAAACTAGAAGACTCTAACTCCAGTAAGCAACTGCCCCATGAAAGAGCCAGATGTTGAGCAGATGCTGCTGCAGCTACTGCTACTAAGAAAGGGAAAATAACTATGCACACTCATGTACTTCAGAGTTACCATGTGCTTTTACAGCTAGAAGAGAGAACTAAAGAAATCAGTGAAGTATGACAAATGTCAGTTTGTCCAAAGAAATGAGACTATGAAAATGTTTTTTTTTTTTAAGTACCTCTCTCAATGGCTGTTTAAACTGTTATATATTCAGTCTGGTTTAACAAGTGAGTATTGACCTAAAGGGGAAAATATTTTTAATGCAGTAAACAAGTAAATGGTCGACTCAGCTTCTAACACTACGGCCAAATGTTTTGGGGTTTAATATTAAATGAAGTTAAGAAATTTTAGAGAAATAAACCTTAGACTAAAATGTTGAAAAAAAGAAACTAATACATTATGAACATAGTTTTGTATATTGACCACTAGATCATTTCCCTAGTACCTGTGACCTGTCTTCTGGAACAATGTCACACTCAATGTAGTGATGCTATTATTGCAGACAGGATGTTAGTACCATTTAGTTTAACC
>NW_011888783.1:9518748-9526471 GCF_000151845.1 Pteropus vampyrus | reverse complement strand
TAAGGCCTATACTTAGTAGTAAATGGTCCTCTATAAGGCATGATTTCAATGATTCTGATGGAATTTTCAAATATCAAATCTTTCTGAGAATAATCCAACACATTGCTTTAAAATCTTTTGAGGAGTCTACCTTAACAATTTGAGAACACGGTTTTGGTATAAAGGGTACCTGAGTTTTACACACACACACAGACACACTATATAACTCAGTGGCAGCCGTCCTTAAATGCTATACAATACAAATTCTTAGATCTGAAAATATAACCAAACAATATGGCGCTCTGTTTGGGCTTTTGATTTTATTTCTGAAAGTGTTCTTTTTTAAAAATCTTTTCGGTGTTAACTCAGAACAAATCACAAGTGACCATTATTTTAACAAGGAAAGACACAGATCTGAACTTTGTCTGGAAGGAAACAAAAAACACTTCCATTCAGAAGAAAATAAATCATTCTTAGGAACTGGAGTCGACCCCAAAACAAAAGACACAAAGGAGCATCACTATAACTTGGTGTTTTTAGACAAAAATATAAAGATTATCAAGTGAAAGTCAGACAAGGGAGAATGCTTTTGATTAAATTAGTGCTTAACTAGAACTCCATGGCAACACACCCACACATGGAAAAGCATTATGTCTCTTAAAAACTTATAAACTATCAATCCTCATTTTAACATCTTGGCCTAAGTATGGTGCAAAACCTCAATGACATCTGAGACCTAATGTCACGCAGGGTTACTGGGGCATTAGAAGTTCAAGGAGGTGGTTCTGTAATAGTAAAAATTACTATGATCAAGTACATATCCTGTTTTTCTTCTGGGTACAACTGAATTAGGTCCCAGCTTTCAAGCAGCTAGTGATCTTGATAGCTCTACCCTGTCCTACGGCACCTGAATAGGCAGAAAAGTAAGGACATGGCTTATATGGAAGAACACGGGGACATGCTGCAGCAAGAAGGGTTGAGACCCCACTAAAGCCCCACTGTCTATAATTTTAAATTCTGGTTTAAGGAGCACTACATGAGGGATTTTAGGAAACGGTCATGATGAAAGTAGTTTTTAGTAAGTTTATTTTTTCAATTTTTATCTATCATTTATCCATCACTTTCTCTCCATACTCTCTTAATTCACTTATTTTACTTCATTAGTCCTTATTTCAGTTAAAGTGCTGCTAACCACTATACAAGATTAAACTCTAAACCCAGTAGCTTAATACAATCAAAGTTTATTTCTCACTTATAAAAAGGTGAAGTTGTGAGTGCCTAGTTAGTAAATGATTTAGGACCTAAGTTCCTTCCTTCATATGTTGCCACTATTTTCAATACGTGGCTTCCATGCTCACTGGACTCACTCACATCTAGCTAGTGGAGTAAAAAAGGGCATGGATTGTTGCATATAGAAGGCCTTATGATTGAGAAATGGAGGTGGTACTCATAATTTCTATTCATCTTACACTGAAGAGAAATCAGGCATATAGTCACATTTTACTTTAAGGAAGGCTGAAAAAGGCGTTTCATCTATGTGCCAAGGAAACAAGTAATGGGTGTGATGAGCAGCTAGCCATATATTGCCCCAGTTCCTTACTGGCCTCCATGCTCCCAGCACTTGTCCTCCTACAATCCAATTCCTGGCAAGAGCCAGAAGAGTATTTTATTAAACATAAATTGGACCACCTTACTTCTACGTTTAAATTCTCCAATGTCTTCCAGTAGTACATTGATTAACACCCAAATGCCTTACCCTGACCCACAAAGTCCATCATGATCTTGGTCTTGCTTTACTCTTCTGAACCTGTGTCATGCCAATCTCTTCATCACGTATACGACCTACTCACATTGATTTTTTTTTTCTGTTTCTTGACGGTCCAAACAAATTCCTTTCTAGAATCTTTGTATGCATTCTTCTCTCTTCCTAGAACACTATTCTATAATCTTCATATGGCTGATATCTTCCTCCTTCTAAGACTTCAGGTTAAATGATACCTCTTCAGAGAAGCCCTCCATGACAACCTGATCTATAATAGTCACCCAGTCACTTTCTAGCACATCAATCTATTTTAATGTTCCGCATAGAACGTATGACAATTTGATATACTTCTATCAGGAATCTACTTATGTCTGTCTGTCTGTCTATCATCTATCTAATCTATCATCTGAACTTTTTACCTATCATTCCCACAGTCTAAGTAGATAGAGATCCTTGCATAATTTATTCACCACTGACCTCTACTATCTAGAATGCTAGAACTGTTTGAAACATTGTTAGTGTTCAGTAAATCTGACTCATTAATGAAGTGTTGAACTTTCTATGCACTGAGCTGGCCACACTTTCAAACCTCTAACCAACTTCACTGAGGTGAAAAAGACAAAGCAAGTTTGTTTCTTACATTAACTTTACAAAAGATACCTGTGTCTAAAAGCCAGATTTGCTAAGAAAGAAACTGGTCGAATTTTGCCGAAAGAACTGCTTTCGGCAAAAGAGCTGACCAATTTAATTGTATCCTCTTCTCTTTCCACTGAACCTAAAAATCTCGATGAAATGTCTGGGGGTAGAACACATAGGGTTTTTCTCCACTTATGACTTTTTTCTCCCAAACACATTTTATTTCTACATGAAGTGAAATCATTAAATTTTTAAGTCTGAAACAAAATATCTTCTTCAATTTAATGAATTAAATTATTCTTCCTGTTTACATCGGAAAATCTTAGTACAAAGGCAGAACAAACTTATAATATGGTATTTAAAAGTTAAAAAACAGTGGTATAAAGAAAATCAAATTCTCGATACTTAAAATAAGACTTTTTCACTAGTTAATAATTTTAATAATAGAATTCAGTTTAATTACAATTTAATTTTGTTTCCTCTCCAATAGAAGAAGCATTAATAAAATCATAGCAGTTAATAGCTGCTGAGAACTTTTGAGGTGTCAGTCAGTATAGGCATATTCTAAAAGAACTGTATGAGTTTAAGAAACTGAGGCCTAAAGAGATTATTTTCCTCAAATCAGAAAGCTACCAAGGGTAACCACTATACACATTGCTAAGAAGATTTGCAAATCACAGTATCATGGCTACATCCTGGAATACTGAAAAACTGCAGCCAATTTGCTTTGTCTGTGAACAGTTATGCTATCTTAATTTTGAATATGAACCAACATTTTACTGAGGAATCCTTTTATGTTTGCTCTATAACTATCATGCAGCCCATCCTACCTGGATAGGAAGCATAGTAGACTCTGACACATCTATCCAGAATTACCTTCCTAGCTAGCGAGTTAATACATGTCCTAGTAACTACCTATAGTGTTAGTTTCTGCATGTGTGAGACACGCAGTGGGTACATGCACCTAGTTTTCAGGAAACTTGAACTGTAAAATAGATAGTACCAATGTTCTGTCAGTTTCAGACCTGTTATTTACAGTGAGTTGCTAAATTTTGCTTCTGACATTTCTGTGGACCGCTATGCACACTTCCTTTTCTGACGTTGTTGCTTTATCACTCCCCCAAAACCATTCTGCTTAAGTATAATAAAATATTAGAACTGAATGCTGTATTAGAAGTTAAAAAATCATCGTTTCAGAATTTCAGCTTTTGAAGGAGGTTATACAGTAATCTGGCTTAAGATCTTACTTTTGTCAATGAATCGATTAGTTCAGAGAAGTTTGTCGTTAGGGGCAATGAAAACTAGAATTCCAGCTTCTATTCCTGAATTCATGATCTTTCTGCCATACCACATTTTCTCATCTTACTGCTTCTAGTTATTCATACTTCTTAGAATTCCTGAGACTTAGATTTCCCAAAGGTATTATTTCCCTAGGTAATTCCTAAGCACTACCATGCCTGCTCTTTTCTCTGATTTTGCTACTTTATTATTCTCCTACCCTAATTACAACACCAACATTTACCTGTCTTATTACCCTTCTTCTCAGTTCTCTCTTTCTGTTTGTTTAGATATTAGAAAAGTAGATAAATAAGTTCTAATGCATATATTAATGGAGGCTAAAGACTGAAATACTTCTTTCTCTTTCTTAGCAAAATTTTTGTTTATTTAGAAGCATACCTTTGAAGTTTCCAGTGAATGAGATTTCAGAAAATACAGCAGAACAAAATGAAAGATATTTTTTAGAGCCCCTCAAATCACTTGGGGTACAGAGCCAGCTTCATATAGAAGGACACATAGGCAAAGAAGCAATGATAACATAACAGCCAGAACAACCTGAATAAACATGTATCTAAATATTTAAACTATCTCTAGTTTAAATATTTAAATCTCTCCCTGTGTTTTAATATTTATGACTTTTCTCTAATCGCAAACTATTCTTTGTTTAGTTTTCTTTTCTGGTTTCAAAAGAAAGCAGATTTCAAGAGGAACCATTTTAACTTTTAACAATAAGGACATTTTCTACAGCTATTTTTTTCAAATGTAACAGTTTGCTCAGTTTCCTTACTAGATTTCCAGACCTGAGCTTTATTATTGCCTTTTGTTTATTAAAGGAAAATGTACTTAATTCTAAAATTCTCATCTTCACTTCTGATTCTGTTACCACTTTTAATCCACATTGATGCTAAAACTCAAGAAAAAAATCTAGAATATGTATGTACTAGTATGTAGTATCTTCGTGTGCATCTTGTGGGTAAGCTGCTTTTTTAAAAAAAACAATGCAAGTATCTAGCATACTTAACATTCAAAACAAAATAAAATTTTTCATAATCTCTTTGTGGAAAGATTAGTTTAATTTATAGCCACACAATTAAAAGCATTCTACTGGATGTGTACTAACTTTCCCAAAGCTTAAGCTGTTGCCTAGAAACACTAGGGATACAATGAGAGAAACAAGGGTAACATTAACATTAACTTGGGTTTAATCCTAAAACAGAGAACCTACGCCTAATGAAGGTCTATCCTATATAAACACAGAGTCTAGCCTTCCTGGCTTGCCTTAAGGGTCCTCACCATGTTCTCCTCTTTGAAATTCTATATTCCCATGGTTTCTATGTCACTCAGTGACTTCTTTTGCTCCAGTCTGACCCCTTCCTATAGCCTTGTACTATTTCCTTTCTCATCCTGTTACTTAAATGTTATTGTTGCCCATTATTCTATTCTACCTTTGCTTTTTTTTTCTTATTTTAGTTTACGTGCCTACAAATTCTACTGCCACCTGTATGCTGATGGCATAAATCTACATTTCCTGTCCCTCCTCAAGATTCCAATCTATATACAGTACTTCCTACTTGTGTTCTCTATTTAGATGTCCCCAGTAACTTCAACCTCTATAACCCCAGATTGGAGCTTTTTAGCCTTTCCCTAAGCCTGCTCTTTCCTCTCTGTGAGATTCTTCTTGACATACTGAAGCAGACTTAACCACCTCCTTCTGGTAACATTCTTGCATATACCGTGTAACTCTCTTTTTGTATTTACCACACTGTAGTATGATTAGGTGTTTATATGACACCTAATCCTCTCTGGATTGTAAACTCTGAGGCCTTGAATTGTGGCTATTTATCTTTGCAGAGAGCGAAGATAAGTTTTCAGCAGAACAATATACCAATTTTCTTTGGGAACACTGGAGAATAACAGAATTTATTTAATTTGGAATATAACCCAACAACAATTTACAGAATAAATTGAAATAGATTGATAATTGTATCTGGCAAAGAAGTAGGAAGCTGTAATAGTAAAAGCATGGAAGAAATGACAAAGTCCCAAATAAAGACAACGCTGGGGGTCTACAGAAAGGGTACCATTGAATTTTGGAGAAAACTATTATTTGTCTAGTCATAGAACTTAAATTCTGACATCAGAAGATCTTTCTTAAATGTTTTTGAATCAGATTTTTGTATGCAATTTTAAGTACAAATATATTCATTGTGTTCTCCCTTCCCCCAAATATTCTTTTGAATCACTGCTGTGCAAGGCAGATGTTCAGGAAGCCTGACTGTGTTACTTACAGTTTCCAAAATGACAAGTTTCTTGATCTCTAAAATGAAGACTTATAGTATAGTAAAATCTATGAACATGTATCAGTAGTCTGGAAATAAATATCTGTATAATGAAGGTGGGAAGTATTATTCTCTTTTCTCTTTTTAAATTCTCAAATTATTGGATTTTTTTTATGTGTATAAGCAGCTTTACAAGTATTTATACGAACTTATAAACTACCAGAAGCTCTTTCTCTAATAATCCTATCATCAAATATGACTGCAAGTATTTTGGAGGGCCTGAATATCTGAGAACCTAGTATCTAAGAATCTGATTGTTTTCTATGACATTTATAAACAAAAATTATTTTACTGCTTTTTACTTTTCCTAAGCCTTTATATTTTTATTAATTTTTAATTAAAATAAATTTTTAACATTTTTTTGCCCTAATTTTTGTTTAGGTTATCTATGCCATAAAATTTTATGATTTAAAAAAGATGTATTTCACAATAGTGAAAAAATTAATATTCATATGACATTCTTATCATAGTATATTCAGAGTATAGTCTCATCAACAGTCAATAATATAATATGTGGTATTTTATTTTTAATTTTTTTAAATGCAGAAAACCAAAGAAGTAGAAACCACACCTACTCTTGCTATATATTTTGGAAGAACATAAAAGAAAAACTCTCTGTCCCTTTGAATTAAATGCTTGATATTTCTCATTCCAAAAATTTTCCCGTGGTTATAACAAATGCATACATGCAAATATCTATATGTATTATAGTATAACATTTTTATTATTAAAGTAAGATCATATTATACACACTATTCTGCAATCCTTTTTAAATATGTAAATATGTTTCATTACAGGTTTTCAATTCAGTACATTGTACATATAAACTCCTATAACTTTTTTTTTTTTTTTTATGCCTACAGCACCTGGTCTTCCTAAGTGGTCTCTCATCCAAGTACTAAGCTGGCCCGACCCTGCTTAACTTCCGAGATCAGACAGGATCGGGCTTGTTCAGGGTAGCATGGTCGTAGACAACATTTTCTTAAATAATGTATAATTTACCTACAGCGAAATACATAGATCTTAAGTGTGTGGTTCAATGAATTTCAACAGATGTTTGCACTAGTGTAAATGGATAAGATTTAGAACATTTCCATCTCTTCAGAAAGATCTCTTGCATCCCTTCTCATTAATCACTGCACTATCTGCCCCTCCCTCAGGCAACCACTGTTCTGATTGCTTTCACCATAGATTAGAAGTATAATGATACAGTATCATACCTCATTTCAAAAATATTTAACTGTTCTCATGTCAATAGATTTGTAGATTGTTTCAAGTTTTTTGTTTAAAATTACTCTCATAAGTATGCGTGCTTAATCTTTAGATCTTTAATGCCTCTGACACTTATTTTTAATATGTTGTGAAATATAGCATAAATTAATTTTATTGCAAAAATGATCACTGGTATTCCTATGCCACTTATATAATAATCCAGACTTTCCCCACTGGTTTGAAAGCCCACTTTTAGCAATCATTTAATTCTCAAATATACTTGAATGTGTTTCTAATCCCTTTTTTTTCCTGATCTATTGTTCTATTCTTGTGATACACCATTGTCTCTTAATTATAGTGGTATTATATTATATTTTATTTTCTGACAGAGCAACTATCTCCTCATTCTACTTGTTTCTCAAAAAAACTTTTGGCTATATGCCATTTATGTATAAATGTATAGTACAGTGTCTGACACATCAAACATCCAATAAATGTTATCTATTATCATCTTATC
>NW_011888783.1:9471292-9518698 GCF_000151845.1 Pteropus vampyrus | reverse complement strand
AAAAACTTTTGGCTATATGCCATTTATGTATAAATGTATAGTACAGTGTCTGACACATCAAACATCCAATAAATGTTATCTATTATCATCTTATCCAAGGAATCTTCAACTTCACTCTAAAAAAGTAATATGTTGGAGAACATGTTGAAGAAGAAAAAATTTTCTAATGTAGAACCTAAAGTTAGAAATGATTTTTTTTTTTTTTTAGGTGAGGCAACCCTTGGTTGACCTCGCAGATTGCAAGGACCTTGTCAGTTTACAATACCTTAATTTTTAGTTTTTACTTCTATAGCACCTGGTCTTCCTAGGTGGTCTCCCATCCAAGTACTAACCAGGCTCGACCCTGTTTTGCTTCCGAGGTCAGATGGTATCAGACTTGTTCAGGGTGGCATGGCCATAGACAGCAATGATTTGTAAATCCTCAATCTTCTTACCTTAATTTATATTTCTAGGTTTGCCCCCTAATATTATTCTTCTAGGATTTTCCGTTTTTGCTTGTAAAATGGCAAAGCAGTAAATATACCTTCTTCTCTGTAAGATGAATATGAGTGAAACCTCAGAAACAGAATGACGAAATGTATGCATTCTTTAGAGTCCCAGGCAGCAAAAGAATGAGTGTCTGGCTATTTGAATCCTTGGTTGTATGTTTTCTATTTTTTTTTTTTTTTAAGGAATCCTTTAGAATATAAAGTAAATTTGTGCTCTTAGCAAAATATCTTAGTGTCTCACCATTTAACTTTCAATTAGAAAATTACATAGGTTGCCATTGAGGTTTGTAAAAAAATTTTATCTATTTATTTTTATATTTTATTAAATTTATTGAGATGACATGGGTTAATAAGATTAAATAGGTTTCAATTGTACAGTTCTATAATATATCAACTGTATATTGTATTGTGTGTTCACTACCCAAAGTCACTCCTTCCATCACCATATATTTGACCTCTTTTGTCCTCTTCTACCTTCTCCATTCCCCTTTCCCTCTGGTAATCACCATACTGTTGTCTGTACCTATGAGTTTTGTTTGTCTTGTTTGTTTATTTCTCACTTTCTGTTTTATATCCCACATGTAAGTGAAATCATGGTGTTTGACTTTTTCCATCTGACTTATTTCACTTAGCATGATATTCTCAAGATCCAGCCATGTCGTTACAATGACAGTATTTCATCTTTTCTTATGGCTAAGTAGTAGCCACTGTATATATGTACCAAATTTTCTTCATCCACTCATCTGTCAAAAAACACATCAGTTGTTCCCATGCTTTGACCACTGTGAATAATGTTACAATGAACATAGGAGTAGATATATCCTCACGAATAAGTGTTTTCAAAATTTTGGGGTATATACCCAAAAGGGGGATTGCCAGGTCATATGATAGCTCTATTATTAATTTTTTGAGAAGCCTTCATTTTGTTTTTCATCGTGGCTGTATCAATTTGCATTCTCACCAGCAGTGTATGAGGGTTCCTTTTCTTCCACAATCTCATCAACACTTGTTATTTTCTTGTCTTGTTGATAATAGGCATTCTAACAGGTATGAGGTGGTATCTCATTGTGGTTTTGATTTGCATTTCCATAATAGCTAGTAATGTTGAATATCTTTTCATATATTTGTTGTCCATTTGTATATCTTCTTAGAAGTGTCTGTTCAGGTCCTCTGTCCATTTTTTTAATGGGATTGTTTTGTTGTTGTTGTTGTTGTTCAGTTGTATAAGTTCTTTATATATTTTGAACATCAGCCTCTTATTGAAGGTATTGTTTGCAAATATCTTCTCCAATTCAGTTGGTTGCCTTTTTGTTTTGTCGATGGTTTCTTTTGCTATGTAGAAGCTTTTTAGCTTGATATAGTATCATTCGTTTATTTTTGCTTTTACTTCCCTTGCCTTTGAGGTCAAATTCAAAAAATACTCTCTAAGACCAAGGTCTGTAAGTTTAGTACTTATGTTTTCTTCCATGCATTTTATTGTTTCAGGTCCTATATTTAGGATTTTGACTTATTTTGAGTTAATTTTTGTGTATGTTGACAAATAGCAAGTATAAAACTAGCCACTCAGTTATTTCTGAGCTTATGAGCCAGTCAGCACCATTTATTTGCTATATTAATCATGTACTTTGTAGATCTACTTTGTAGATATCACTGCATTAGTGTTAAAGGGATTATGAGAGTATAAAATCTTCCCATGTACTTAGATTATTATTTATTTAGAGGATCCACCAGTTTTTGAATAGAACAACAAATTCCCTATCATCTATTTATCTATCTATCTATCTATCTATCCATCCATCTATCTATCTATCATCTATTTATCTACCTATCTCATTTCTCCATATAAATAGCTAGTTAAAGAACTAATAAGTAATAACTCAAAAAAGTATGTACTTCAAATTATGAAATCTTAATATATGCTTATTTGATCCTTAATCCATTACATGTAGCAACTTTAATCCTCAATCTGGCCATTTGCCCAAACTCATTTACCTCAGTGTCATGACGAATGGTTGTGACTGGAAAAGGTGGAGAGAATATTCCAGACTGAGTGCACAACTTAGGCACTTTCTAAGTTTTCTTAAAATGTCAATTTTTTTCCCAATGTATACTATTTTCCCTAAATTTCTCATACTGCCATTAAAAATATGAATTCTAAATAGGTGACAATAAAGAAATGGGATAAATATAAAAAGATGAGCCATATAAGATGAATATATTGGGCAATCAAGTTTATTGATGTCAACAATTAAAGACATTTAAACAGCTACCCTTATTTACTAAGCTTCCATGATCCCTAAGGCTTCTGGTTATAATTTAGTTTCCCGTGAATATAGAGTTCACTGAGACATAGTGCACTGAAGGGTAACACAAGGCTCCAGACCTCTTGACAACTATATTTCTTATTAGAGGATAATAAACTAGTTAGCTGTTATTTTAAAGTTATATCCTGATTCGACAGTCATAGCCTACTGTCTTTAAGCATTACTCATTAAGTGTTAAAGACTGAGTCTTCTGCAAGGAAAATTGCATTAAATCCTTCCTCAGAGATTCAGAGATTTGAAAGAATGAAATTTTCAAACAACAAATAAAAGCTAAAGCTCTTGTATCATTAATAAATGTTTTCAATAAAACTTCTGGGGTTTATTTTGACTAAACAAATATAAAATAAATGAGAAGAAAACAGTAGCATTTATATTTTTAAATATATCTTCAAAGAATAGTGATTCAACAATGACATTATTACTTTGTATAGTTTAGTTACTTCAATATTAATAGCTTGTATTTCCTCTTCTTGCCTGGTACTAAAACTGTTCATCTGCTAACATTTTTAAAGAAACGATAAACAAAAAAAAAAGCTTTTTAGTGAACTAATTATCACACACAACTCCCAAGTAAGTTGTGAGGATATGAATAATACAACATAAACCTGTGACAGATTAATGTAAATTAGAGAGCAATTCATCTAGGTACATAGAGAATTTTTCAAAATAAATTTAATTAACAAAGTATTTTTTTCATTTAATTCTGATTTTTATGTTAGAATAGAACAGTAATATTTCCATATCCTGGTTGTGTTTTTAATAATAATTGGATTAATAATTCATATGAATAGAATTTTATATTTCATAAGGTAGTTTTACATACACAAGGTGCTTTAATAAACATAATCTCTTTTAAGAATGAGAATATCCTTGTGAAGTATGTGTGATGGGTACATATTGACAATGTTGCTCACACATTTTAAGGTTAAGTCCTAAGTCTCTTCTACAGGATATCCTTTAGGTAGCTGTATTTAATACCACATGACCTTGTGCCTTTGGCATCAACTAATTGGGTAAAAGCTAAGCTCTGATTCAAGAACAGGCAATTTCTAAAATATCTTGCACTATATGGTGTAGCCTGGCACAAAAATTTAAGCTGAAATGAACAGACTCTGTCATTTATAAATGCGAATTGGAAAATAGTAAGTATCAAGGAGTTAATAATGGTAGGTAAAGGTGAAAGGACATTTAAAGAGAAAAGCCATGAGGGGCAATCAAGATCATAAGAAATTATGGCAAATCAAAGTTTTGAGGGAGCAGAGGAAACAGAAATGCCATGAAAGAGAGACTTTTGTTGGGGGAGAGATGGGGTGGAGGAGGGAGAGAGAGAGAGAGAGAGCTAGCACAAGCGAGCTAGCACAAGCGAGCAAGGGTGAACATAGGTGGTCCTTAGAGCTGCCTAGTTTTCTTCAGATAACTTGGGTAAGTCTCTGTTTATTGCAACTAAAAGAGATCAATCAAAATAATAGGTAAATGTATCTCTACTTTACAAATTGAGTAACAAAAGTTCAAGAGACTTTTTTTAGTTGCTAGTGGAACCCAAACCTTTTAAAGCCAAATAGAGTGTTTTCTTCTCTATTGTCTCCTTAAATCTGGAGGATTGTCAGAATTACCTGGAGAGTTTTTTTCAAAATTTAGATTTCTAGGCTTTGCCTGGGACCTACTGAATCATAATCTCCAGGGATATGCCTATGGCTCAGTTTCAGAATTTTCAGTAAGTTCTACAGTATTATATTGATGTTATCCAGATTGAAGACCAAAATGTCTACTTTTAAGGGAACTTAAAACTTTTCAAATTTGTCTGTTTTTAAAATTAGCTACAACCCCATTTCCGAATGACATTATGTATAGAAAGAGAGAAGAAAATATGTGATTTAACATTATTGAACAAGTACTATAAGAATACAGAAACCTAGATGCTGCTAACTAATGATTCCTTATAAGGAAAAGAAATTGGAATTTTGTGGTGACATTTATATTATGCATTAGCAAGAAATATACCATAGTCTAGTTTTATAGACTTGTCTTACTAGTTAATTAACTTAAATTTGTGAATCACACAAGAAAAACACTCTGAGGTCACAACTGATTGGATATTTTAAGCAAAGTAATGCTTTTAAGGTTTCAACTTCAATATCAGTCAGTATACAGAAACTAAAAATATATCCAGGGGGAGCTGAAATAAAAGTGTATATGACGCATTAGAGACCATGAAATGAGGTTAAAAACCACTAACTAAAAGTAAACTGCCTACACTTGAGCTTTGGATTGCTTTGGAACGCACATACAGACTCTCTGGACTGTGTCCCAATTCCACCATGCAGATTTTCATTGTCTTTCCCTTAGGGTTGATACCTTCCCCCACTGTCATATATATCGAAAGATGGAGGTGACGTCCAGGCACATATATGCGTGCTTAGGAATGAATGTGCAGCGAAGAAAGACATCATGTAGATGTATCAATGTGTATGTGGCTGCTCCTCGGGGAACCTTCTTATATCTTTCTGTCCTTTCCCTGAGGGCATACGGTGACTGGTCCAGGACCTCTTGCTCAAGAGAAATGAGGCCAAGTAATAAAGAGGACACTTATCTTCAAGTAAGGAACACCTGGCAAAACTGCCTTTGGAGTCTCTAAAATCTAACCTAGAAGCGGGTGGGCATATTAAGATTTATATTCTGCCACAGCCTTGGTTAACTGTCAACTCACTTTTGGCTGTCCCTGAAGTTACAAAAACTATTACCTATTGCATAAAGCTTCCACTATCTTTTAAATTTTTTTTTTTTATTTCTTTCTTTAGTGGAAAAAAAAAATCCTACCTATCCTCTTTTCCTCCCCCAATTGCATAAGAGCATTGTCTTTGATTAGTAAACTCCATTTCCTAAGCTCAAAAGAGAAAAGACAAAAGCTATTTTTCTTTTATCCTTGGGCTGGTAACGAGGAGGTTTGCTCTTTAAATTGGATTGGAAATCATTTATATACATGCCACTCTCAAGTATAAACTAGACAACATGATTAGAGGACAAATGTGAAAGAAACAGCTTAGAGCAGAGTCACTAGAACAGGAGTCAGAAAGCCCATGCTCTTGTTTCCGTTCTACCATGTATAGACTCTGGGACATTAGGTCAGTCACTTATAGCAGATGTTCTTAGTGCCTTGTCCATATCTACTCAGGCTTTACCACTTTACTCCATGCCTCCCCTCCTAATATTCAGCATTTACATCTCCTTCTCTGAGACTTTTTCTGGATGCTAGTGCCCACTCTGTGTTACGCCTGGCTTTGGAATCAACCTCTACCAGTAAGTGGCAACAAGAGTGGTCACTATGATAATACTTTATTTTCCTCACGTACTGCATGGCATCCCTCTCAGGCATGTATTCCATACTATTTCCCAGAATTCCTCAGTAAGATCCAGTTTCTCACACTGATAACCTGCTTGATAACAGATTCATCTATCTATCACTCCCTCACTTCTTACCAACGTTTTCAGAGATCAGCTGATCTGCCTTTGGGAATGTATAAACAAAGACAATATTTTGCAATAGTAAAAGAAGATACAAAAGCTACTTGAATTGGATAACTTGCCAGCCAGATGGAAAGAAGAATCCCATTGCTGGCTGTAATTGCAGTGGGGATAATCCTTGCTGTACCCCAGCACCACACTTACTAGCTCACTTATAAAGAATTGGGATAAAATATAGATGGAAGGAGGTACTAATGCATAGCATTTGAGAGCTATGAGGGCAATGCCAATTATAGGAACTATGGAGTTGAACGGTTATAGTTAAGTGCCATTACACTGCTTACAAAAAAAAAAAATCACAGTGTCAGTTACGCCCATTCTTAACTCAGGAGGGTATAAGAGTCAGAAAGTCCTCGTGGCAGCATTTAAATAGACATTTATCTCCTATAACTACAGGAATAAGTTGGAAATCAGTCCCAAGATCTTATTGTGAGAAAGACTAAAATGTAGAACTGGAAAGTCCCTTATGCTAAAGTAAGTCTCTGTTAAGAAAAAAAATGTGACCATGAGATGTTAGATGGGGAACTTGTGGGTGGGTGCACTTGGTAACACAGAACTCCCAAATTCTCTTGAACCCTAACAGAGGTATCTCAAACTCCGTGTTAAAAAATAGTAGTCTTTCCTTCCCTGTAAACTACTCAAAAGCCTCATCTGAAGTGGATGGCTCACGAGCTGATCTTCCTTCACTTTACTTCACTACTTCCAGACCAAAAACTAAGCTCAAGTCTCTGCAGTCCCTCTATAAGAGGAAAGGAGTTATTCACCAAAAGAGCATAGAAGCTTGATATTATGTTCCAGCAAAAACTGGGAGAATGTGTCTGAGAATTTGTCTTGAGGATACTAGAACATAAGGAATGAAATATAAGGAGTGGAATACAAGGTTGAAGATAAGATCAGATGATCAGAAGGCTGATATTTGATGCTATAATAAACATTTTAAATCTTTCAGCCAGTTTCCAGGGTAGAACCAATTCTAGACCTAAAACCATCACAACAGCAAAACAAATACATTGAATAGCAATTCCCTATATTATATTATCATATCATATATAATATTTCCCCCAAAATTCCAGGGTCTCTGTACCTTGGGGAAAAATACATATTTTGAAGTGTGTTGGATACCAAGGACCTTAAATACCATCAAGGACTGACCTTTTTAAGGTATATAGATGCCAGGTTATGGAGTCCTGGTCCAAGTTTATCTCATGGTGGACCCATTGTGTCCATGGATTCATTCTATGATTATTTCCCTAGCCCCTGAATGAAGGATCTGGATATACTTAGCCACTGGCAGACACTTTGAATTGATATCCAAATCTTTACAGTTACGGTATTCCAGCATATTCTACCATTCTACGTAATGATATTACACCATCATGGTATCATATCCTCTGTCCAGGAATATAATTAAAATTCAATACAGCATTATGGGTGGAATGGCTAAGATTAATGTTACCATTAAAGACTTAAAGGTACAGAGATGGTCATCTTCACATCCCCAATTAATTCATTGTCTGGCCCTGCAAAAATAGGCTAGATCATGGCAGATGACAGTCCCCAACTGCAAACTCATCTTCTAGAGAAGACTTAAAAAGCCTCTGATACATGGTATACAACTATTAAACTGGCAAACGTTTTCTTTTCAATACCCATCAGAAACGAGGATCAGAAGCGGTTCTGATTTCTGTGGTTGGACAGCAGTATGTGCTCATAATCATACCCCAAAACTGTTAGTTCTCCAGCTCTCTGAAACAATATTGTATAAGGAGACCTTAATCATTTGGACATTTTGCAGAACATCACACTGATCGACTATAATGATTACAGCATGCTACTCAAACTTGAGCAATAGCAAGTGATAAGGAAACCCATACTGGAACATATGTCTAACAGATGGAAGATAAATCCTGTAATGATTCAAGGGTATACCATATTGGTAAAGGTTGTAGAGTCCAGTTGCCTGGAACATGCCAGTATATATGCTCCAAGGTAAAGAACAAGTTATTGTACTTTGCACCTCCAGCACTGAGAAAGAAACAGTATTTAATGACCTCTTTAGATTTGAAGACATTTAGTTCATACCACATTTGGGAATGTTACATTTCGGATGGAGTCTAATATATTGGGTATACTTAAAAAGTATAAGTGACTTTTAGGAACAAGTATACTAGACTTCTGTGTTGCAATGACACCTCTCTCTCAGCTCACACCTATAGAGTTGTTCAGCTGACAGAGCTTGAGAAAAATATGGGCTTGGTTCATTGATAGGCCATTGTAATAAACTGTTGGGAGCTGAAAATTCTACACTACATCCTCACTCAGTAATAGCCCTGAAAGACAATAATATGGGGACAGTGCTTTAAGCAGTGCATCTGGCCATCAAGCAAAGAAAGAATTGGCCTGAGGTAAGGATATATATGGAATACTGAGCAGTGGCAAATGACTTCCGCATGTGGTTAGGAGCTTTAGAAAGAACAGCATTGAAAGACTGGAGATAATGATGCCCAGAGAAGAAAGAGTAAAAAGAATAATAGGAGTAGGCATAAATTATATAGATCTTTGTTTCTTGTACAAATGTTCCATGCAGTAAAGACACTGAACAACCAAATGGATAGATTTACCTGTCTTAGGGAACAAATTTTTTCCCCTTGGCTACTACACTTATTGTGTAATGGCCTATAGGAGGAATAGTTTCTGTGGCATGGATGTAGGCTATGCATGGGCTCTCTCTTATAAGGCTGATCTAGCTACTATCACTGTTGAATGACTGATTTGTCATAATCAAAGATCAACAGTGATTACTTTATATGATGCAATCCCTTGAGGGTTGCAAGTTGGTAATATCTGACCCTTTCCTCCCTGGAAAGGGCAGTAATTTGTCATTGCTAGGATTGATAAATCTTTTGGTACAGGTTTACTTTTTCTGCCTAAGTGTCTCATCCAGTAAAACCATCCAAGGGTTCAGAGAATAGGAGATTTATCGTCATGGGTCCTGTATAACATCTTCTTGAATGAAAGGACCCATATTATAGCAAAGGAAAGGTGACAAAAAGTACGTGACTATGATCTCATTTTACAATACACTGCATTAATCCAAATCTGCTGGCCTGACAGAATGTTAGATTAATTTCTTAAAGGTACAAGTAAACCACTAGTTTATGAATGACACTATTTATTACTCTGTGGGATTGGGGTACTACTCTCTAAATGCCAGTTATTGGCTATTGTATGGTGCTGTGGTTCTAATAACTAGAATACTTGGCTCTGAGAACCAAGAATCAAGCTAGAAGTGGCCTCTTTTACTATCTCTCCCAGTGACCCATTTGGGTGATTTGTGTTTTCCATACTCAACTTCCAACTCTATTGTATAAGAGGTACTGATTTCCAGGGTGTAGGGCAGGGATATGCTTTATAAGGGAGTAACTGTGCTCCAACAAAACTTTATTTACAAAAAAAAAGATTGTTGGCCAGATTTGGCCTATGGAGTGTGATTTGCTGAACCCTGCTACAAGTTATTTCTAAGTTTTCTTTATGTTCTAAAATTCTATATTGTATGCCTCTATATTCTGGAAACACTTTGGAACATCCTCCAAGCCACAACAGATTATTAATAACTCTAAGAGATTATAAGGTTTATAAAATTATACATTATTTAAAATTATTGCTGATTTATATTTCAAAATCAGTTCTCTAATAGTAAAAACAATGTATTTATAATAATTTAGACTATCTTTAAAAGTGAATATTTTGAACATTTAACATTAAGGCATTGACAATTATGCTGAAAATATACTTTGAAAAATAATGTCCACTGGGGAAATTCTTTTTTTTTTTTCACATGGTAGGCCTTGCTGACAATATTATTCTGCACAAGTTTAATAATCATAGCCTAAGTCAGAATAAAATCACTTCTGGCTTAGATCACTCAGGAAGAAATACCACATATAACTAATGTAATAACTTAGAAGCATGACAAGGTTGTTGTTTAAAGCCTAATGCTATAATTAAATAAATTATATAGTAATATAAGAGAAATTGTTTTACTGCAATAAAGATGGATGTGGTTTATGCATCACTTATAAATTGCTAAAAGTAAATTAAAGATTGAAGTGCTAATAAAATATGTTGCTATAAATCTTTAATAAAGTACTTAAAATAAATTCAAGTTATTGAGAATTTAAAAAACAAATCTCTGCATAATAAGCAATTGTAAATTAACTCAATCCCCATGAGTATCATTCTTCTTCTTCTATTATTTTTAAACAGGGAGAATATTTTAAAGGATGAAATAAAATTAAATAAAATTATTAAATAAAATGAAAATCTAGAAATTAACAGAAATGCTATGAAACAAGTGAACAATTGTAATAAAAAGTGAAATTTGGTCAAGCACAGTTTAAAAGCTTAAAATAGTACTGATAATGTAAATGTGATTAATTGGTGGTGGGGAAAACAAAGATTTGGAATTATTGTCTCCTCCCTTCTTACATCCCTAAATTATTCTACAAAAAAATTTTCACTTTCATCCAATTGTATGTTTATGTCATTTTTTTTCAAATATAACATGTGTTACATTATAAAAAATAAAAAGCATATGAAACAACACAAATAATTTGTTTTATTCATTTGAAGGCGAAATGTGTTTCTTCTATAGTTACAAAGTACAGTATCTATCCCATAAAACTCTACTAGAATTTATTAAATTTCAGATTAGTGCTACAATTTATCCACAATCTATCATGTCTGTTTTTCCTTTTCAAAATGAAATGCTATTTCCCTTGTCCTTACTAAGTTTATAAGGTAGGCATATAACTTTTTTTTTTTTAGAAAAACAAGTGGCAAAGAGGTTCACATGGGAGAAGAAAGAGGTTTGCAAAAATATCTGTAAGAGCTTCATGAAACCCAGGTTTCATGAAACCATAATACCATCCTTATAATTTTATAATTATGGGTAGTCACAATGAAAGATAATTTATTGCTCTTACACCTAATAAAAACTTTAAACATGTCCATTTCTAGTAATGGAATGTATAAAAACAAGTAGATAGTCAAAGTGAAAGGAAAAAGAGGGCCAACTTCCTAGTGAAAGAATCATAATTACCTTCTAAGATTATAAAGCATTAACTACTGAATCCTTATTTGGTGGACTTCCGATCAGAAAATATAAAGGTGAGAAAGGATGTTTATTCAAAATGAATATCAAATTAGTTGTTCCAATTAAAATTTCATTGGAAAACTGAACAGTTGTTTGAAGGTTGAGAAGAGTAAATTGATGAAGAAAAACTTATTTTGCAGACATATGCAGTCAAGTAAAAATACAGTTGGGAAAATTATCAAAGGGACTATTTTAAGTGTGTTTCTCACATAAAGATATAGAAAGGTGAACTAACTACTTGTGATGGATGTGACTAGCTCAAGAATGGTGTAAAAAATTGTCCTGTAACTCAATAAAATAGTTAAAATTAGAATCAAAGTAATTGAGAATGTAAGTTAAAAGGAAATGGGGAGAGAATACTAACATAATGAAGAAAATTGGTTTTAGAAATAATCAGTTGGCAGTCAGCTCTAAGGAGAGAAGCAGAGTTATCAGAGTAATTGAGGCAGGGCTCGATAAACATATTAATGGTAAAATAAATGGATAAGGCAAAAATGAAATCTGCAGAAAGACAAAACAAAATGGGACTTAATTTTATTTTTTGAAATTATACTCTATCATTCTACACTTTAATATTATTTGTGCACATTATTGTTATTTTTATTAGCACAGATAGTAATACTATACCCTTTGCCCCAACACAACAGTATTGCGAAGAAATAGGCTAAGAAATCCTATGGTTTCCTTTCCTTTGTAGTTAATAACATTAATATCCTCTCCTCAGAGAGGTTCAAGACAGGCAAAGGAAATAACTATTATTTTGAGGTGTATGGAGGGAATAATTAGCAAAGTTTGAAAGTTGTGGAAAAACTAAATTTTCTATAGGAAGTCACTGAACAAGAGAAAAGATTGCTTTACAATTGCAGTAACTTCAAATTTATACAAAATAAGCCATACTCATTTGGTGCTTTATAAACCTTGAAAGACATCTTCAGTACATTGTCTTGTTATATCCTCAGCATACCTTCAAATAGTAGGCAAGTATCGCCCTATTTTACTAGAATATCTTTGGCCAGACATTCCCCCAAACACAATATAAACTCCTTAATCTTGGTATCCAATGTCCTCCTCTAGTCTCTCCCACATTCTCTTACAAATTTTACCAGCTTCCTATATCCAGACTCTTCAGCACTCTATAACTGCACATCTCACTTGCACATGTCCATACCTGTGGAGAAGGACTACTATGTAGTCACCAAACTCATTCTTTTTCTTCGTGGGACCCCAGCTTAAACTACATTTCTCACCATATTTGCAGATAAATGAGGCCATGTGACCATCCTCTCTGGCCAATAGAGTACAGGAAGAAATGATATACATACCTTCCATGTCTGGTTTCTAAAATCTCTCATTCAATCTGCCATGGTAGTGCTCTTCTTCCTTATCTTCCTCCCATTATACAAAGGTGGTGAAAGACTCTAAGGACCCTCTAGTACCTAGACCCTCTAGTACCTAAGTTCCTACATTACCCTTTGGAAGTCTACCTCCTGAACTGATGTGGACTACCAGGTAAGCAGGAAATAACACCATCACTCTGTTAAGCCACCAAGATTTGCGGTTACTGTCATAGCAGTCAGTCTGCCAAAACTAATATTATAGCTTCATTCTTCTCTTTATCTATTCAGATAGGAACCCTATTTTCCAACAAAGTTCAAGTTAACCTGCTCCAGGAAAACTTCCCTGATCACTTTGACATTTCTGATTTTCTCAATAATTCATCAGTTCTATTTATTGTTTAGTGTCTGTAACTTTATTTTTTTTAAAGTCAGTTTTGTTGATACGTAATTTAAAAATTATTCTTAGATGTATAGATCAATGAATTTTAACAAATGTATGCAGTTATATAATGATCACATTGGCAAAGATCTAGAATATTTTCATCACCCCTAAAATTGCATCACTGCCTTTTTCCATCAATTCCCTCCTTAATATTAGTCCTTGGCAACCACTGATGTGTTTTTTGTCCCTATAGTTTTGCTTTTCTACAATGTTATATAAATGAAAACATAAAGTCTGTAGCCTGTTGGGGAGGGGCTCTTTCACTAAGCACAGTGCTTTTAAGACTCACTTACGTCATTGCAGGTATCAGAAGCTTGTTTCTTTTTATTGCTGAATAACATTCCATTGTATGGATGAACCACATTTATCCTTTCCCCAGCTGATGTACATTCACACAGAAGGCTATATATGAATGTATGATTTTGTTTCTCTCATATAAATGCTTAAGAATGGAATGGTTGTTTTTATATAGGAGTAAGTTTACATTTTTAAGAAACCACTAAACTTTTTCCCAAAATGGTTGTTCCATTTTGCATTTTCAACAGCAATATATGAGTTCCAGTACCTCCACATTATCACCAATACTTCCTACAGTTATTCCTTGTAATTTTAGCCATTCTAATAGCTATATAGTGATATCTCATTGTGGTTTTAATTTGCATTTTTCTAATAATAAATGTTTCTACTGATAGAGTATCTTTTCCTGTGCTTAGATGACTTTTTTATACCTTTTTTGGTGATGTGTCTCTCCGATTTTTTCCCCATTTTTTATTATTTTTCTCTTTTAAAAATAGTTTTGAGAGTTCTATATATATTCTTGATATAAGTACTTTTTCACATCGATAATTTGCAAATATTTTCTCCCAGTCTGTGACATTTTTTTAAATTCTCTTAACAGTGTCTTTAAAAAGTCAGTTTTTAAAAAATTTTGATCATGTTTAACTTGTCAATTTTTTTATTTTGTAGATTGTATATTTTGTGTTATATCTAAGAAATATTTGTCTAATTCAAGACTGCTAAGCTTTTCTGCTATGATTTCTTGAGACATGTTATAGTTTTAGGATTTAATTTAACTCTGTGATCCATTTTGAGTTATATTTTTACATATAATATGAGGTACTAATGAGAGTTTATTTTATTCTTATATATAGATATACAACTTTTGGGAGCACAATTTGTTGAAAAGGCTATTATTTCTTCACTGAATTGCTTTTATGCCTTTGTGTCAGAGGTCAATTTTCCATATACGTGAGGGTCAATTTATAGACTCTAGTCTATTTCATTCTTTTTATTATTTCTACCTAACACCAATACCACACTCTCTTAATCACTCTAGCTTTTTTTTTTTTTTAACGCCTACAGCCCCTAATATTCCTAGGTGGTCTCCCATCCAAGTACTAACCAGGCCCAACCCTGCTTAGCTTCTGAGATCTGATGAGATCAGGCAGGTTCAAGGTGGCATGGCCGTAGACTCACTCTAGATTTTAATAAATCCTGAAATCAGGTAGTATTAGCCATCCAAATTTATTCTTCTTTTGAAAAGTTGTTTGGGCTATTGTAGGTCCTTTGTATTTTCATATGAATTTTAGAATAAACTTTTTACAGTCTGCAAAAGAAAATCCACTGGGATTATGATTGGGATGATATTGAATTACAGAACAATTTTGGGTGAATTGACATCTTAACAGTCTTCTGACCCATAAACATGATACATCTATAAACATGGCATACTTTTCCATTTATTTATGACTTTAAAATTTTTTCTGCTATATTTTATAGATTTTAATATACAGAACTTGTACATTATTTATCAGATTTATCCTAAGTATTTTATAATTTTTATTGCTATTGTAAATATTAGGTATCCTACCACCTTACTAAAATCATTTATTAGTTCTAGGGGTCTTAAAATAAATTCCAGCAGAGTTTCTACATAGATTTCTTTCTTTCTTTGAAATCTAGATATCTTTTCTTTTTCTTGTCTTAGTGCATTTCTAGTACCACATTGAACAGAAGCAGTTAGAACAAACATCTTTATATTATTCTAGTTGGCAGTTCATTTTCTTTCTGTATTTGGCTTCTTTTGTACACTTTCAAATTTCACCTGTCTTGATTTTTATTGATGAGCACACTAATAGGTATAAAATATGTGGCTTCTACTGCTATGAATATCTAATGTGAAATATTTTGTTTAATAGTTAGTTGACTGATTACAGATTTTATTTTACATGCAGGATGAAAGATTAGTAAGTCATTAAGAAAATATATCAGAAAGCAGTATCCTTAAGAAATCGCTCTGGTAATTATATATTTAATCAAATATTAAAGGCTAACTTATATGTTTATTTATTTATTTATTTAAATGTATTGGGGTAGCATTGGTTAATAAAATTATATAGATTTCAAGTATACAATTCCATAATACATCATCTGTATTTTGCATTGTATATTCACCACCTAAAGTCAAAACTCCTTTTGTCATCATATATTTGACTCCCTAACCCTTACCTATCTACATCTACCCTTTCCTTCTGTTAACCACTAGATCGTTGTCTATGTCTATGAGCTTTTATTTGTCTTGTTCGTTTGTTGCTTCCAGTTTTATATGCCACATATGAGTTAAATCATATGGTTCTCAACTTTTCCTGCCTGACTTATTTCACCTTCCATGATTATCTCAAGATCTATCTATGTTGTTACAAATGGCAGTATTTCATCTTTTCTTATGGCTGAGTAGAATTCCATGGTATATATGTAACACATCTTATTTATCCACTCATATGTTGAAGGAAATTTTGATTATTTTCATGTCTTGGCCATCATGAATAATGCTGCAATGAATTTCGGAGTGCATATATCTTTATGATTAAAGGTGAGAATATCTAGTGCAGGCAGTGAGGTGGAGCAACTTGAAACTCATGTATTATAGAAATTCAAAGTGGTAGAGTCACCGTGGAAGAGTACAACACTTTCTATGCTCAACTGCAAGGACTGATTCCATTAGAGAGAAAGATCACATGACTTGGAAACTATTTTCATGAGGGACTATATGGGACAAACTCTGGGAAACAAGCAGGGTGCTTTCATATTCAGACAGTTAAGTATGGCACAGAGTAAGGGAGAGAATTTCAAGGGTTACCATGTAGTTTCAGCAGAGAGGATTCTGGGAAATTCAGTCCTGGGAGCACCAAAAGAGAGCACTTCCCAACAAGCTCTTCGCCATTTCCACTGGGAACACTGGCCATAGGGGCCTAGTAAAGCTCTGCTCACAAATGACTTTGCAAGCAGTAAAAACTGACAAACCAGTCAAGCATCAAAAGAATCTGAAAGTTGTTTGTGAGCTCAGAGGAGTCCTGGTGTTTTCCAGCACTAACTGACGAGGCTTTAAATGTAGCTGGAGAACCTGTGCTAAGCAGGTGCATCTAAGTCAATAACAGCATACATAGATTATTAAGAAATAAAAATGCAATGTCAGATTATTCCAATTCATCCTCATGAAGAATAGGGTAACAGATGACTCTCATATAAAAATGATGTAATGTATGTGGTCAAACTTCGTAAAACAGTTTTCTAATGTTGTAATGCATTACTTACACTGATGTATTAGTTTATATATATTAACGTTTTCAAAGAGTTCATATATTTTATCATTTGATTAAATCAATAACTATTAAGTAAGCAAACAGGAATTATTATTTCTGTTTTACAAAGGAGTGAACTGAGATTCAAAAGGGCTGAGTGATTTGTCAAAACCACACATTTGGTAAGTAGCTCAGACAAGACTAGGTCTTTTGAATTCTAATCTAAAGTTCTTTCTACTCCACTAAGGTCATCGCATTAAGAATGGATTTGCAACACCAGTCCTACAAATAGCTAACAATGTTTGCTAGAGTCTCTACTTTGGGTTAGGAATTGAAAAGAGGATATTCAGAGAATCAGGAACACACTGTTTATTTTTAATTTTTAGTCTCTTTTTAAACTGTATTTCAATAAATCATTACACCTTGTCCTTTTACTTCTAAATAGATATATAGACTGAACACCAAATACATTAAAACATTTCAAAGTTTTTTGAATTGGGTATTATCAACTGTTTAAAATCAGAGATATAAACATGGACATTTCTCTCACTTCTGATACATGTTGGCTTAGAATTAAGTGAAGAAAATCTGCCAAATTGCTGTTGGATTCTAGTACTTATTTAAAAATGTGAAAAATTACTTATATCCTTTTGTAAAACATTCAGATGAACATGTTTTCATTGTTCTTCCTCTGGCCAGCCTGTGTTTAGGTTTAAAAAGCCTGTGTTTTGGTTTCATCTGGCCTCCAAATAATAAATTTCTGGTTTGCGGTTTAGACGAGTTTAGTTATGTAATGTATCTTAATACCCACACTTAAACATATTTTCAGGATAACCAGATGTTAACACTCTAATGCATTTATGCCTTATGACACTTGTAGTGATATGAGTCTCCAGGGTTAAGTTTTAAATATTTATGTTTGATTTTTTAAGAAAACAGATGCTCTTTAAACATTTCTCACAAACAGTTTTTTAAAAATAAATTATTTGATAAAACCATGATTTATTGAGCTAAGACGTTCTGAATAGTATCTTTCTCTGCACTCACGATGCCATCATCATCTACCTGAAAGAACCACTAATTTACAAAACAAAACATTAACGAATACATTGAAATACCTACTATGTGATAGGTACAGTGCATGGTGTGGCAGATTTTAAAATGAAAAGTGCTGTTTCCATTCTCATGGACTAGAAGTGCAAACAGACACATACTCTGATATTCACCATATAAGACGATTAATGTTGTGACAAAGGAAAGCAGATGAAACAAACAAGCAAATGAAAACAATCATGTGGATCTTTCATCCAGATGAGGTACAGAGATTCCTGAGGGACCTTTGAGAGTTATCTTTGAAATAAGTACCGAAGCTATAACAGGAGTTAGTAAGGTGGAGAAGGAATCCCAGGCATAAAGAACAACATGTCCAAAGGACTGGAGGCAAGCAGGGGCATATGCACCATTAGGTAGTTTGAAATTTACTCAGAGGCTTGTGAGGGAGCCAGCAATTGATTTAAAGTGGGGAATACCCCTCCTGCAATATTGCAGTATGATGGAGGATAAATCTAAGAGTGACGGTACTACAGCAGGGAAACTGAGGTTATTTTGTTACCCAAGTGAGGAACACAAGAAAGAAGTGAGAGTGGAGAAGAGGGGCTTGATGACTGAGAGTGTGGAGGGAAAAGAGGAGATGCACAGGCTTAGGAGACTGGGGGAGATTAGTGAGCATCACCATGATAGTGGCCATGGCAGACTGAGCCAAGAAAAATGACAGATTTAGTTCTTAGCACCCAAAAATGCCAGAAGGAAGAAAGACACCTGGTCTGGCACTCAGGAGAGGGATCTGAGGTGGTAACACCTAAAATTTATCAGAATGTGGGTATAAGAGAGTCCGAAGTTAAGCCCCAGATATTCGCTTCTACTAAGCATTCAAAGTGATTCCAAAGCAGGATTTTCAGAGACCACATATACAGTAATAAAGCTATTGATGTATTGATGTAGATAAACATCTCCAGGACACTTTGTAGAGAGAAGAAGAAAAGGGCCTTAAAGATGGAACCATGAAAATGACAATATTTAAAGGAAGGGCAAGATTAAATGGACATTCTAAAGAGAGAATGAAAAGAACTAGCAGTAAGGAAGCCGAGGGAGAAAACATCAAGGAAGGATGCACCAGAATAGTTAAAATGCCATCACTCCTAAAGATCAGGTCCAGAAAGAAAATCCTGGAAACTACGGATTAAATTTGGCAACTGAGGGAATTGCTTATAATGAAACCAATTATAGTGGACTGATGGAGATCAAAGCTAGTTGCAAAGGGCGAGCTTGACTAGACTATGGAGAAATAAAGACAGTGAATGTGAACTGAGAAGTTTTATTTTGAAGGGAGAATAAAAGTCACTGTAGTAACAAGGTGGCGACCTAAAAACAATAAAGATGGATATTTTTGTTTTTAATTAATTATTGAGTATGCTTATATGCTGAATGAGAAGAAATAGAAAAGGGGAAGCTAGAAAGACAAGAGCAAATGTGAGAGAAAGAGAAAAATAGGCAAAGAGCTGGAGAATTTGAATTACCATTTGGTAAATTCATGTGCCAGGCACTCTTAAATAATATAACAATTATTTTTTTTTAATCTTAATGTATAGATATGATTGCCTAACTCTGTGTGTGGATACAATTATCCCCAATTTGTGGATCAATGAAACAAGACTCAAAGAGTATAAATCACATGTTCCAGGCCACGCAAAAAGCAGGTCTGGGAGTCAAATACAGAATTTTGGCTATGATACGCATTTTCTTTTAATTATACTAGTTTTTCAAACTCTTAAAACCTCTTTCTGGCTTTCATGAACATGACAATCTCATCCCTGTGCTCCCAGATGATCTAATATGCTCCCTCAGTATAAATCACTGCAATCTGTACATTCTCACTAACCAAAGATTTTAATCCCTATACTTTGTAATGTAATCAAATCATATATTTTATATTCAAATATATCATTACAAAACCAACTGTGCTTTTTCCAACCTACACGCACTCTCTTACCCCAGTTGTCCCCTACTGAAAATCACTATCCTACACCAAGCTATCCCCTGGCCTAACCTGACCTAACATGACTTCATGTGAAGAAATGATGGCTGCCATGCCATTTTTAGTATCTTCTATTTCAAAGATTGATAATATTACATACATAAGTCTATATAATCAAGAAACAAGTTTTCACAGAAAGCATTGATAAGAGCTAGGGACAGCTCTTCCCCAGAAAGTCTTCCCTGGCACTCTCATTTGACACCCATGTGACAATCAAGTGAATGAAAAGAATTTTATCCACAGACGGAGGCTGCTACCAAATGCTCACTTCAATGCCACAGAAACTCCAGGGGAAAAGTAATATCTTTGTAGCTACATGATGATTCACTGTGGCTTCTAAAATTTTGTAGAACACTAGTGGACCTAATTTTTTCTAGAGCCACCCCCAATTCCATGGACTCTTCTGTATTCCTTTCATTTTTATAACCTTTAAGAAGACTCTGTCCTAACAGAGACTCAGGGACATGGACAATGGACTAGTGGTTACCAGAGGGTAAGGGGTGGGGAACGAGGGAAGAGGTAGACAGAGTAAAGGGGGTCAAATATAGGGAGGTAGAGGGAGGGTGAAGTGGGTAAAGGGGATCAAATATATGGTAGCTGAAGAAAGCTGAACTCTGGGTAGTAATCTCACAATAGAATGTATAGATGTCAAATTATAATGTACACCTGAAAATTATATAATTGTATTAACCAATGTTACCCCAATAAACTTAAAAAAAAGAAGACTCTGTCCAGCCCACATTTATTTCAATATGTCTTAGCATTCTCAGCAATAATTCCTCATTATTCTATTTTCTTAGTTCCCATGTATATATTGACGTGTGAAGAAATGCCTTTGAGAATATTTTCTTTTCACTCCATTGCTCCCCTCTCTTATTTTACCCTTTGTGCCTTTATGTCCTGAAAGTATAAGTTTATTTATTATCATGTATTTATTTTCCTACTTTGATAATTTTGGGGTTTGCGCATACACACACACACATGTACAAACACACACACACACATCATGCTGTATGCCTATAATCTAGGACAAAATTATTCTTTTTGTTTTCTATAAAGGGATCTACTGGCTCAAAATCTCAACAGGGTTATATGGAGTTAGAAGAGAAACTGACGACACCTAATATTCCTATCACCTAAATATATTGTACCAGGTCTTTACTAATATTACCAAAAACTTTATGACATTGATGAATAATTAATGAATAAATTTAAAAATACCCACTATGGTCCTGCTCTTAATTTTGTACTTTAAATTTATTCATTCTTAGTAGTAGTTATAACTTTATTTACTCTTATACTTCTACATCAAAACTACTTTGTTAAACAATTAGCATAAAATACATTAAAAGGGTGTTATCATTATATAAACTTTATTCTGGTGGCAACCAATCTAAGGAATTTTCCCCAAGTGGTTTTCTGAAAGCTCAAAGGGATAATATGAGAAGTGAGAAGTATGCTTAGTCCCTCTTCCTTCTTTTCTTAGCTGAGTCATCCACATCTGCGTGGCTGTTCTTTAGGATCTGCCAGAATCACCTCACTCTTGCTGACAAGCACAGCAACCCACCGAGGAAAACAAAAAGATATAGTTCCTCTGAAAACTGGCATGACAAAGTGAATGAATATGACCCTTTATTTAATTGGCATGCAATGGGATTATTTTCTTCAGTAGACTGTAAGATTCTGAATATTTATTCAGTCTCTGCTGAATTCTGAGGTTATGTCAATTCAAGAAGCACCTTTTCACTTTCAAATTACTTTCTTCTGTAGAGGAATATGTATTACATCATTGGTCTGCATTCTCTTGGTGGACTTAACATCTAGTAGGTTCTGTGTCTTTCATTCACCACAATTTGTAAAATAAGGGCCAGCTGGAAGACATATGAGTTGTATTGGCTCATCATGAAGACTGGACAAATATAGTAATTGTTTAATAAATAAATATTCAAAGTCATTAACTGATACTGATATTAGTAACAACATAAGCTTAGTATCAGAGGCTCCTCTCTATTGTCTTTGTTATTATATCCTGAGAGCCAAGACTATGCTTGGTTGGTTTGACTTGTTGTATGAGTGGATGAGTTGTATGAGTGCAGATCACAACTTCTACATATTTATGCAGCAGTACCTACTATAATATGCTAGATCCCCTGTGAGTTGCAAAGATACAAGTTTTTGTCTCTATGCAGGCCACATTGACCTGGAGGAAATTGGCAGAAGGAAATTTGAAATAAAAATACATCTTTACAAAAGCCAAAGAAAAATTTTAAATAAGGATTATGTTTTAAAACTATCTTATAAATCCAAATAAGAACTAAACAACAGTAGTTTCTGGAATTAAAGAAACATTTTATTTTAATTTCTGTTTATCTTTGTTACCTCAATAATTAAATATTATTAACCATAAGTAGGAATTTGCTTTGATTCACTATTTTCAGGGCATAATAAAACTAGCTTTTAAAAATTCGACTGTTATTTTTAGTATCAAATCACATTTCCTATGTTCTTAGCTATTTTCAATTGAACAATTATAAAAGACTTCTGTTAAATAGAAAGTTACACATATCATTCCACAGATTATCTTGACATTTTATAATAGCAGATTCACTATTACTGACTTTGTGACTCCTTTATCTCTGTAGGATATGATTTACAAGGAACTGCCCTAAGCCAAAAATACCCCACATATAAGTTATTACATATTTGCAAACTATTTTGTTCTATATCACTAACAGACATACAATCTGTGATCATTAATTAAATAGTAATTTATCTTAATATTACACATTCCATATCTTGCAATAGGCTGTAATCTAGTGTTTTGAGAAAAAATTAATCTGATTTCAATAAGAAGCAAAAAATAGTATTTAGAGCAAATAACTGCTCATGACATCTTTGTGACTATTAATTTAAAGCATATAAATGTTTTGCATGTTGAATAAGATATGAAACCAAGATGGTCATTAAAAACAGCATTTTCCAGTAAGAGAATTTACAAATGCCCTCTGACTGGACTCCATTTCATGTGATCACAGCCAGAATTTCTGAGCTCTCCTGTAGTTCCAACTGGCATACTTCACTTCTTGTTTATTTCTCTGTGAAGGGACATGATGTCCCATTTATAATAGTTCACAAACTCTCCCAAAGGCAATAGGTTGGAGTGAGCCTGAAGATTTTAGTTACAAATCAACATGTGGCTATAAAAATTACTTTCCCTTCCAAAATCTTAGTGTAGACAGACACACAAATATTTTAAGGAAAGTTAGCTTGCGCATTAATTCTTTAACACATTCACCCACAAAAAAAAATGTTGCATTTCTACTAGGTACCAGGCACAGTGCTAGTAATGAATCTCAGTGATTAAAAGAAGAAAAAAAAATGTTGTCAGTATCTTATACAATGACTCTACACTGAAAGAGAAAAAAACATAAAGAAGGGAGCCTTTATTATTTTTAAAGTGTTTCTTTTATTCTACATTACTGAAAATCTGCTTTTTTCATTTATGGAATGAACACGTTGGACTTTACAGTGGTTTTTCAAATTACTACCCTAGGATTTGATTCTGAAAAGATTCTTCGAGACTCTCAGAAAGCACCTCAAACTGAGAATAACACAAGGCTACCCTCTGCTCCTGCTCTCTTTGATAGAGCTCTCCAAACTTGATTAGTTTGCATATTTGAGCTGCCAGTTAAATTTTTAGTGGAAATATGCTTCAAGGCTAAGAACCGATATATAAGCCTCTAGACTAGGTAATTTTTTAAGCTCTCTTCCAGCTTCACCATTCAAGGATTTTAGGAAACTTTTTACTTTGGTTTTATAATCTCAAAGTATTATTTTTAGGAGAAAAGTTTTCTGATCTCTCAATAACCATTGGAAATAAGAGCTCCCAAGTCACATCATATTTTGAATTCCTCCCTGCCGCTTACAAGCTGTGTGATCTTGGGCAAGTTAGGTTTTTCTTCCTAAATTTCAATCTTCTCTTTCATAAAGGAGATATAAGTAGAATCTGTGTGTTACATAGATTCTACTTGTATACATAACACTCAATATTCTGAGTTTTACATATAATACAGCTATTTTTACATTTTGTAAGACTTTTAAAAAGTTGAGTCTTTTCTGATTTACTACAAAATCAAGGAAATATTATTTTAACCTATGAGTTTTAACAAACAAATCTAAAATAAACAGATTTTTAAAAGCCTTCTAATTTGTAAACAAGTTAAAGTAGTGGACAATAAGGGCATTCCAAGAGAGATGTATAAGGAGAAGAAAGGAAAATACACCCAGTTTCTTTTTTCTTTGTGACCAATTAAAAATATTCATTTATTGGCGATGCTAGTTAATATAGCTTATAATTTTATGGGGGGAAAAAACTCCCATTTTTCCCTCCTCATAAGAAATTAGCTATTTCTCTTTTCGGTAGAGATTCAGTCACAAAAGTTATAAAAAGAAGTTCTCTATTGAAGAAGCAATAACTAAAATAACAGCATTTATCTTAGAAGGAAGATAGGGACAATTAGGTAGTTGAATGCAGGCTGGAGCCAAGCCAAAAAAACAAAGAATTTTTTAAAACATTTCTACTCTTGTCCTAACGTTTAGTAGTTACAGCTGAATATTTCTTTTAATTCCAAATATTTCTTTTGATGTAGAGAAAAAGGAATTCTTTGGAAAACCTAAGTGCCTATCAGAGAAGCACTGGAAAAACTCATTTCCAGTGTGAGCACTGCTTATAGGGTTCTTGCCTGGTTTGCCTGGGAGGTAGGTCCAACTGTTATCAGTGAACAGAGCCAGAAAACCCCCATGGACCACAAAGAGGATGATATTGCAAATGCGGCAACTCAAGAGCCTTTAGAGCAGTCCTCTGTGGCACTCTGTTTCTTCCAGAAGCGAGCAGCTACCTGCTTTTAGGGTTTTTTTCATCCCAGTGGAGAAGGCCAGTATGTAGCCCCACCATCCTACACACAGTTACAGGGTATGGCATTGCAGTGATGTTCTTCAGATTTCTTGAGCTGCAAACAACTTTTTCAGGTACAGTATATATTTTCTTAGTGAGACAGGCAGTTAATCACAGCCAGGAGAAAAGCCATCCCTGTTTTGAGACATTGGAAGACAGAGCCATAAATACTGATGATGTTAATTTTTACTGTTTATTTTCAAGGCTGGTGCCTAGAGAAAATGCTCATTACAACTTTATATGCTTCATTTTATTTGAAGGCCATATTATTGTGAGGGAAATAGGATAGTAAATATTATTTCTGTTTTATTGAAGAAAGATTAACACTAAAAGTTCTATGTCTCAATGGTTAGGGAACAAGGAGCAATATCTAATCCACCACAATTCTCTCATCAGAATCTTGACTCCTTCACATTAATCCACAAAAACTCCCATTTTCTGATCATGCATATGAGATACTCAATGCATACAATTTTAGGCATATTTTCAAATTATAATTATGCTAAACACAAAATATGTGTAAAATAATTTTTAATGACTAAGCTTAGGAAATTTCAAAATACAATTCCTCATAGTTAGATGTGATAAAATTAAAAACATGGAAATCAGCAGGTTCCTATGTAATCTTAAAAACTTAGACTTTCTACCCAATTTCCCAGCATTTTACCCTTTCTACCTAACACCAAGCATACTGTATTTTAGAGATCAAATTTATTACTGCCATTACTTTTTGCTTGAAGTTGTATATTTGCTCCAAACCTACGAAGAAACAAAACCACTTCTCTGTGGATACTTATTGCAGCAGGTGTGCTCACTCCACATCTTTACTCCTCTGTGATATCTCTTGACAACAGACCCACCTTTTTTTTTATCCCAGCATGTGTGGTTTGCCCTCTTCACCTTCTACCTACTGAATGATTGACTGCCCTGGATACAAAACCAAGTCAGCTGAGTTTAGTCATTTAGAAAATATCAGTGGTTCAGTCTTGGGCAATAGATTCTGCAAATATTTACATGCTTATTATGTGCTAGTTGCTTTCACAGAGGTTATCACAACAAACTTGGAGGTAGGTGTTGTTACTCCTGCAGTTCTAAAAGGTTTAATGACTTGCTCGAAGTCATGAAACTAGTTATTTCTGGGGTTCAGTCCAAGCTTTGGACTTTAAATTTTTTTATTTAAATTTATTTAAGTTAGTTTTCAAGTATACGGTACATTGATTAGACATCTATAATGTTCCTAAAATGACTCCCCCCAATTGCTCCCTCCCTCCTCTGGCCCTCCACTCAACCATCACATTAATGCTAACTGCATTCCCTCTGCCATGCTCCCCATGCCCAATTATCAACTACTAATTTGTACTTCTTTAACCCTTCGCCTCATTCTCCCAGTTTCCCAACCTCCATCCCCTCTGTCCATCACCAAATTGTCCATTATATTTGTGAGTCTGTTTTGATTAGTTTGTTCTTATTGTTCCTTAGATCCTGCATATGAGTGAAATCATATGGTATTTTTCTTTCTCTGTCTGACTTATTTCATTCAGCATAATAACCTCTAGGTCTACCCATATCATTCTCTAAAGAGAAAATACAGATGGCTAACAGACATATGAAAAGATGCTCAAGGTCACTAATCATCAGTGAAATGCAAATTAAAACCACAATGAGATGTCACCTCATACCTGTCAGAATGACTATCATCAATAAATCAAAAAACAGCAGGCGAGGATATGGAGAAAAGGGAACCCTCATACATTGTCGGTGGGATTGCAAATTGGTACAGCTGCTATGAAAACAGTACGGAGGTTCCTCAAAAAATTAAAAATGGATACCTTTTGACCTAGCAATTGCACTTCTGGGTATTTATCCAAAGAAAACCAAAACATTAATTCGTAAAGATCTATGCACTCCAATATTTATGGCAGCACAATTTACAATAGCCAAGATATGGAAGCAACCTAAATGCCCATCAACAGATGATTGAATAAAGAAATTATGGTTCATATATACAATGGAATATTACTCAGCCATTAAAAAAATGAAATCCTACCATTTGGACTTTAAATTTATTGCTCTTTTCTCTACACTAACATCCTGGCTAACATCTTGAGGTATAAATGAATGCTTGATAAGTCAACAGGAACAAAAAGTGTAATAAATAAAGGTCATACTGAGAAATTGGAAATAGGAAGATATAAGTCTCAAGTATGACAGTAATTGCCAAATTTAGACTCATTGATTAGTAAATAATTTAGTGTGGCATAGATATTGTGCCAACCTATGACACCAAATATGATGGAAAGTATATGTGTGCCCTTTTCTTATACAATATGCAAAAACTAACTCAAAATGGATGAAAGGCCTAATGTAGGAGTTAAAGCTATAAATTTAGGTATGATACCAAAAGTAAAGACAACATAAGAAAAAAATAGAAAAATTTGACTTTATTGAAATTTAAACCTTTTGTACATCAAAGAACACTATCAACAGATTGAAAAGATAACTCACAGAATGCAAGAAAATATTTGCGAATCATATATCTGATAAGGGATTAATATCCAGAATATCTAAAAACTCGTACAATTCAACAACAAAAACCCAAACAACCCAATTAAGAAATGGACAAAGGTCTTGAATAGACATCTATCTAAAGAAGACATACAAATGTCCAATAAATACATGAAAAGATGCTCAATATCACTAATCAATAGGAAAATGCAAAACAAAACCACAATGAGATATCACTCTGCATCCATTTGGATAGTTAGTATTAAAAAAAGGAAAAGAAAAAAAAAACAGAAAATAAGTGTTGGCTAAGATGTGGGAAAATTTGAACCCTTGTGCATTGCTGATGGGAATCTTAAATGGGCAGCTGCTATGGAAAACAGTATGGTGATTTCTCAAAAATTAAACAAAGAAGTACCTTGTGACCCAGCAATGCTGCCTCCAGGTATATATCCCAAAGAATCGGAAGCAGGAACTCAAACAAGTATTTGTACACCAGCGTTCATAGAATCATTATTCACAATAACCAAAAAGTAGAAACAATTCAAATATTCATCAATGAGTAAATGAATAAACAAATTGTGGCATATGCATGCAATAGAATATTATTTAGCCTTAAAAGGAAAGAAATTCTTGTACATGCTACAGCATGGATGAACCTTGAAAATGTTACGCTAAATGATATAAGCCAGATGCGAAGAGACAAGTATCATATAATTCCATTTATATGAGGTACCTAGAATAATCAAATTCATAGAAATAGAAAGTAGAATTGTAGTTACCAGGAAATGGGAGCTTGTTGTTTAATGGGTACAGGGTTTCAGTTTGGGATGATTAAAAAGTTCTGGAGGTGGAGAGTGATGATAGGTCCATATCTACTCTTAAAATGGTTAAAATGGTAAATTTTGTTATGTGTATTTTACCACAATTAAAAAGATAATAATATCTTTGCAGTTATATGAGAAGGGGAAGTTAGCAGCCTTTTTAAAAAAGTACATACGTGGATTGGAGTCAGAATTTGGAGGAAGACATACAACATTGCTTTACTTTGAATATTAGCAATCCAGCTTTTTTTTTCATTTATTTGACATTTAAAAGCATATGTTAACGTTCTTATTCATTTATTCATAACATAAGTAAGTCATGTTTCCCATGCTCAAAAACTCACAGTAAACATTGTGTCATATACAAATCTGTGATGCTAAATCAGTTTGTCATCTCTCATTCATTCAAAAAATAATTAATGAATATCTAGCACATGTCAGGAATTACCCTAGGCTCTGGAGACACTCTGGTGTGTGAAACAAAGTTCCCATCCTAACAGAGCTGGTATTTCTTTGAGGGGAGACAAACAATAAACAAATGAGTAAATATGATGATCAATGAGGGGGGTGGGAATGAAACAATGCAAGGAGAAGAGGAATTGACTGGATTGGTGAGAGAAGGATGGTTATTTTAGTGGCCAGTGGCATTTCTGGGGGGAATAAAAGTGAATAAGTGATATTGGAGCAGAGAACAGAATGAAACGAAAAGTAAGCACTGTGGATTTTTGCAGGAATTGCATTTCAGGCAACAAATATTGAATTGCTGAAATCGTGAGATAAGGACATGCTTGGGTGTTCAAGAAAGAATATGGAGGTCAGTAAGAATGGAGCAGAGGATTGTTTTAAAATGCTCTAATTTTAAAGGTAAGGAGATAAGGTAGAACAAAGATCATTGAGATAGAGCTTCCAATGAGATGTGGGTAGAACCAAGTGAAGAACTTATCTCAAGAGGAAGGGAGCATTTGGTTATCTCAAATGCTACTGATAGTTCCCCTAGGCAGACTAAGATATGACCATTGGGTACAGCAACATCAGGTCAGTGAAAGACTGACAAGAACTGTTTTAGTGGAAATGTAGAGACAAAGTCAGGTTCAAGTGAGTTTAAGAAATATGGGAGAAGAGAAAATAGACAAAGCACATACAGATGACACATTAGGAGTTTGCTATAAATGATAAAGAAATATGGGGAGAAAACTGGAGAGAAATGTGGATTGATAAGTTTTTTTCTAAAGGAAAAAAATAAAAGCATGCTTCTTTTTATACCAAATGCATTGATCCAATAGATGAAATTGATGTAATGGGCAGAGGGAGCAATGGCTAAAGTCTTTGAGAAGGTGAGAAGGCATGTGATTTAGTAGAACTAATGGCTTTAATAAGTAGGCTCATCTATACTTATATGAGTGAAAGCAGAATATGTAACATGGGTGCAGTTAGGTGGGTGGATGTGTTAGGAATGTTGCAAGCTCTCTTCTGATTTCTTTATTTTCTCAGTGAAATGGGGTACAAAGTAACAAAGACTCCATCTGAGAGTGAGGGGGCAGGTGATATGAGAGGAGAGAACAAGAAGGTGTGAAACAGTTCCTAGGAATGCGTTTTAGCCTGAAAAGTAGAGAGACAGTATGATTGCCAGGCAGCATTAGGTTTGTGGTCATGAATTTAAATACAGAATATCAAGCATAGCTCTGTTTTTATTCATCTGCATTACACAAGTGCTGATGTGAATAGTTTGAAAGTTGGTTTTGCCAGAAAAATATTATAGGAAGTAATGGAACAAGGGCATTGAGAACGTAAGGAAGGTCACTAATGCAGTGATGGATCACTGGGGTATAAGCTGTGTGGGGAGAGAAATAAGGAAGCAGTTCAGGGATAGGGGCGTAGTAAAAAGGTGGCAGAATTAATGGAAAATAGATTCCATTAGGATCAAGAATTTTTGGATATGGGACACTAGAAGGAGCAAACTGGAAAAACAAGAGACAGTAGTTGAGACGAGGTTATAGAAACTGAGATTGCGGAAGGAGTACAGTTTTCGAGCTTAGAGTATGTCCATGGGAGTAGGTGGTTGAGGAAATGGAGAGAATGATGGAAACAAGACCGAGGAACTGAGATGCCAGGGTTCTATATGGAACCACTATGAAATATGATTGCAGAGACAGTGAGCCATATGATAAACTCTTCGAGGAAAAGTGAGCGGTCGTTGCATTATTTAGAGTCAAAGTAACATTGAAAAACAATGTTGGAAAGCATCTCAGCCTCCATAGCAAGAACTTTCAGCACAGGGTCTATGGAAGGAACTGTGGAGTTCCCAGAACCCTCTGAAATTACAAGCACTTTTTTTTCTTTGGATAAATATGTGCTTTTTTTCCTAAGAAGAGAATCCAAGGCTTTTATCAGGGTCACAAATGGTCTAATATCCCCAAATATAAAAATTCTTACTAAGGCATAAAAATATACATAATAAAAAAGAAATAACAATTTAAGCGTAGTCTATTCTTTACCCATAAACATAGCTGACTACTCTTTATATGGTTGCACAATTTAAGCTTCCAAGCTCCCATACCCCATTCCTGCTCATTCAACTATAGCCACAGTGTCCTCTTAGCTATTCCTTGAATCTCCCAAAATCTTTGCACTTGTAAGCAGTTTCACTTGCTGTTCATCTGCTTGAACATTTCCTCACCATTTATTCATAAAATTCAGCCTCTCATTGCTCAGGATCTCCATTCAGTCTCTTTATCAAATAAGGACTCCTACCCACCATCTACAACTGCAATGCCATCCCTCCAGGCACCACCGCTACCTCCTTACTCCAGTTTGGTTTTCTTTACACCATTTATTTCCACCGGACACATTTTCTATGCATTCATTTACATGTTTATTGTTTATTTTTGACAGACTCTGCATTGAAAGTACCATAAGAGCAGGAATTTTGCCTGTTTCATTTTGCTATTATTGTTGCATTACCAGCACTTAAAATGGTGTCTGATATATAGTGACCATTTAATAAATATTAGTTATTGAATAAATCTCAAATTATCATGAATTATTTCTTTGGTAGCGCCACTGAAGAAATCATTAAAGTGCAAATGTTTTCAGAAGGCTATAGGCCTATTTCTTCCCTCTGTATCTTATTTTATCATTCCTCCCCTTCTCGGTCTCTCCCTGTTCTTCCTCTGATTTTTAAATGTTATGTAGAAACACACTTAGATGTCCCTTATTCACAAGCCCTTCTCTCAGCAGTGCTTTCTCTCTGGCTGCAGTTTCTTCATGCCAAACTGCTAGGATAGTCACTCTCCACCCTGCCTCCACTTCTTGCCCTCCTACCTCAGAATCTACTGCAACCTCACTTCCACAGAAACAGCTCTAAGAAGGTGTCTCTTAAAAGGTCAGTGGTGACCTCATCACCAAACATAATGTTATGTTTAAATATAAAAAGTTATATTTGGCCTTGTTAGCCAGTTTCTTGGTTGGAGAGAGCTGCTCCAGCCTCTCTAATCTCTTTCCCACACTCTCCTTTTTATCCCTCAGTACTCAAGTCAGACTACCTCATAGGGTCCTGCCCTTGATGATCTTCCTTGAAGTCTCATTTACTCTCAGGGCTTCCTTGGGTGCTATCCATGACTAGTCTCTAAAGTTTGTGCTCTACCTGCCTCTCGAATTCCAGAGTCACATTTTTATCTGCTCACTGAATATCTGTGCCAATAAGACTGTCACTCTTTTTAGCTTATCTATTTATTTTGTATCGCCATCACCCTCCTTTACAAACAAGCAGACGTAGGCACAAAGAGGCTTAGTATCTTAGCTGTGATCACACAGTTATGGAGCTGCTGATCAGAAGCATCATAGCTCAGGATTTGAATCCTGACAACAGGTAAGTTACTTAACTTTCTGTGTCTTCGTTCCCTCTGCTACAAAAGGAGATAGAAAATAGTCCCTATGTCATAAGTTGGTTTTGAGAATTAAAATGAAATAAGAGCATTAAATACTGAGAAGAGTACCTGGCATATAGTAAGTGGTAAGTACATGTCAGGTGTTATCTTTCTTATCTGGGGCTTGAATCTGTTCTCTTTACATTATATTTTATAGTGCAAAGTGCAGGACTAAAATGCAGAGAAAGGATTTGAGCAGGGGAAGATAGAAAGACTGTGAAAAAAAAGAAAGAAAGGAAGAAAGAAAGAAAGAAAGAAAGAAAAAAGAAAAAGAACGATAGTACCCTAAATAGAAAGAAAATTTTCTACATGTTAATATTTTCATAGTTAATTTTACTTAAGCAATATTTGAAATATATGTAGTTCACCAGTCCCTTTCTTGGTGAGTTTTGCACTTAGAATGTTAACTGGTATAAATACATATGCAATTAAAACCACTTTACTCAACACACAATAGTCCTTGTCTCCAATCCCACCCCTCTGCTAAGCACATGGTTTTATTTGTAACCAGGCAGCAGAGTCTGAAATGGCAGACAGAGAAGTCATCTGTTTTCTCTTGCATGATTTTACCAGTGGTTATAACCAACATTTCAGTGGTAACTAGACCATTTAATGAGCTGTTTGAAACCCTTAACCTTGTTTGTACTTGATTATTAGTATCTTGTTGAAAAACAGAAATTTTAAAGTCTTCCTCATGGATTTGTTCTGAAGACATTATTATTTTCTATATATCCATGAAAGTATAACATTGCTCTAATCTCGAAGGCATATTTCCTTTTTATTTTGAATCATTGAACAAAAAACTTTTATAAGGTGTATGAAGAAGGCCTTTTTGGTAGAACAAAAAGACACACAAGAAACAGAGCCTTTTCTATCTGCTTAATAGACTGTGAAATCTTTCTATATAATTTGTATTTTTCAAAGATCCACTTATTTTACTGTCCCCAGTTTCATATTACCTTTTTATTTGTCAAGTCATCTAAAGAAATACTTAGTATAAACTAGTTGCTTTTATTTATGAAATATTCATGAATTTCCATTTTATAGATAAAAGTATGGCAATAAAAATTCAGTCATTGAAAAGCAATTTTAAAAGAGCTATAAAATTCAAACAATCTAGATTCAATAAAAATTAAGTTCATTTAATTTGAATAAAATGTTTTCATTAATAATATGTAATCTTGAATAATTATGAGAACATAACTGCTTTGAAAAGTGACTCAATGCAATTTTGGGTCAAAAGGCAAACATGAAAGTGCTCTGATTTCTACTAGTTCTGTTCAGTCTAAGGGAACATCATGCATTTCTAAATCTTGAATGACAGAATTATAAGTCAAGGCTGGTCTCTTTTTCAGGAAAAATTAAATACTCTACTTTCATTTATGACAAAGGTTCCCAAAGCGATTGAATCATAATCACTTGCAGAAGTTTTAAAAAATATTAACACTCCATGAGATTTTGATTGAGCAGGTCTACTTCCCGTCAATTTCATTATGTGATTCATAATGCAATAATACTTATCTTTTGTAAAAGAAGAAAAAGAGTTTTCATTTTCTAAAGTCCTGAACCAAATTTATTTGGGGTAGGGAGGATGAAGACCCACACATTCATTATCCTACTTCATTGTGGAGATATAAACCTATCTTCAATGGCCCTGGTAAAGCAACCTCCTGTTTCATAGTTTGAACATAGATCACTGAGATTACACTATAAAACACAACTTTTATTGAAGAACAACTTATGAAGATTGTTGAATTATGTAAGGCCAAGGTAAATGGCAAAATGAAGTATATGCAGTCTTTAGAATTTATACAATTGTCAAGTTTCAAAACAAGCAAAAGGATGCTTTGAAGACCATTTGTAAAATATGCAACTTGTGTTTCCATTTGCTTTTAGGAAAATCACATCAAGTTTAAATGTTATTCTTTAGAAAGTTTGTCTAATAAAAATGAACTACTATATCTTCTGCATGGCTAATGTCTGCTCTTGTCATTAAAGACTAGCCTGCTGTCAAAACTTTCAGAGTCTTGAAGTGGAATGAATTCTGAAGAACAAAATTCCTAAGCCTATTTTGGTCACCTACTACTCCTTTCTCTTTTGGCCATTAATCTAAGCCAAAAGTACCTTGTCTCATAAAACTTCATAAAACAACTCTTATAAAATAGTAAAAAATGAAAACTTCAAAATTAGAAACAGAATACCAAAAAAAAAAAAAATGCTACCCCTTAACTAGATCTAGCATCTTCAGATTTTTAAGCAGGAAGGTGGTTAAGGAAGAGTTTACTCTGAAAATTGTATGAATATGTTACATGTCATTAAAATAGCTAAAACGTCAGGGATAACAGCTAACTTTTCTATAGCCCTGATGTTAAAATAGGAGTAAATTAACTAAAATCTAGGTGTTGAAAATAATTTTATGATAATGAATATTTTTACATGTCAAATGGGTTAAGTTTAGAGAATATTTTTTACTCTTTAGACATCTTTCGGAATAGCATAAAGATCATGTTTCCTTGAAGCAGAAATAACACATGGCAGAAAGTGGACTTCCTCTTAAGAAAAAGGACATAACCACATTTATGTTCTACAAATTTTTTGTGAGAAACAAGGGAAAACAATTTTAAAAAATAAAATTTTTTGAAAGAAAATTTTTCTCTCTGTTGACACCCTAAAATATCATTGTTAAATGGATGAAAGGTGCCATAAAAAATTAACAACGTTCCAAAATGTAGTCAGACTGTAACTCTCGTTTCAACAAGAGCAGATCCATCCCATAGCACCTAGCACACAAATTATTAAAATTTTTAAATATAAATACATGTTATCTAATAAACCATACCCCAATTTTATGTAATCCAATTCAAATTCTAAACAAGCACTGCATTACATATTTACATATATTAGGTTAACACATACATTAACATGTAATGATGTGATAGGACTGCCTTAGAGTCATAACACCTGGTTATGCCAGCCTTACTAGTTGAGGAACCACGGACAAGTCAAATAGATCTTTCTAGGTCTCAAAATCCTCATTTGTAAAATGGAGAGTTTGGATATGTAATTTAATTTCTACTGTCCCTTTGAGTTCTTAGGACTCTGATGTAAAGCATTATTTCCTCCTAGAATCTTCCAAAGCATAAATTTTTTTAAAGTCAGTTACTATATCTTGTATTGCCCTGGCATCCCCTGGCATTGCTTAAAGTGATGCTGAGACTGGAGGTGCTTGGCTATTTATTAATAATAAAACCTAAATTTTTAATAGTACTTTACAGCCAAAAAGGTCTTTTACCAACACCATTAGTTTTGGTCCCCAATTCTCATAACCTATAAAGAGGAAGGGCAAAATTAATACTGTCCATTTCATTAAGAAGAGAACTGAAATTCAATGGGATTAGGGTCCTACCTAAATTGTAAGGCCAAAAAATAGCTAATCTGGCCCAAGAAGTAAAGATCCCTCATCTAATGCATTCTATTTATGAAATTATTTCAAAGTCATGCATGTATATAGAGTCTAATTTTCTAAATTTTGAACTACAATATAAAAATATTTCTGACTATAACTCTTGACATGTTTATACTTTAATGACATCTTTTTCGAGGTCTCCATTTCTAATCAACAGCATACACTCATATGGTACACTCATATACAATCTATATTTTTTTCTTCTCCCTGGAGATTTAGCAGCCCCAAGAACTCCAACCTGATCTAGTCAGATATTTCAATACACAAGTATGAGGTGCAGTTTTATCTTAGTCATTATCCAGACATAGTATAAGCCCTTACTTATATAAAAAAAAAAATTTGGTAACTCCACTGAATAAACAACTAATAGGAGGAAAGTTATTCTTACCCTAGTTTTTTATTGTGCTTATATGAGACACTTTTTTTAAAGAAACTCCAAATTTGGTATGTTTTCTCTTTAGTTACCTGCTATATATTAACAGAATTTGTTTGTTTGATGCTGAGAACTTAATGTTTAATGTTGTTGTTTTTTTCATAACTATTAAATAAGCTTTTATGACCTGGTTGAGAACATTTCACTGTCTAATTCTAGTATACCTGGACCAGACTGAGTAGCAAAATCAAAAACATTTTTCAAAGATTCAAAATTAAAAAAAGAATCACTTAAATGCTAAGTGGATTTATATTGAGTTTTCAATGTAAAATATATGAATAATCATCATTGAAATGGAACCATTTTATATGGCATAATTTTGTATGAAACACTCTTGCATTAGTATAGTATCAATAGACTCTGTAGTACTAAGTAGAGACTACAGTGCATCGTGTTGAGGCCAAGTTAAGCATGCTAGAAAAATATGCCACTTTCCCTACTCTATAGAACCTTACACAGGATGAGTACATATTATATGCATATGTTTGTGCATATACACATACAAATTACATATAAAAGATAAATACAACTATATTTTTTATAATAAGACTCCGGAGTTGACACATTGTTTTACAAATAAGCTCATAATGCTCATTGATAATGTCACTTCCTGCAAGGACACAGCTAACTTGTGTAGTTGGGGCTCAAAGCTGTTTTGTCTTTGTATTTTGGTATGCATTTAACATTAAAACAACAGCTCTAACTACTGTTTACTTACTATAAATTAGAGTTAATACTTATTTACATATTACTTAGGGTCAACTCCCAATCCTGAATGATATAAACAATTTATTTAAATCATAATCCCTGTCACTCTTAATTCTCAGCCTTGCATCAAATACAATCCAATAATTATAACCAACTCTGCTATCTCCTTTGGCACTCAAAGTGGTGATGAACTATCATGCAGCCAATGAACACAGCACTCATGATATTTTCTTTCTCTTTAAATAATGGTTTGTAAGCATTTTGATTTTTAATTATAAAGTAGATCTTAAAGGACAAGGAATTACTAAAAATACTAGCAAAGGAGTATATCTCTTTCAAACTAATACAGGGATTAAAAAAATAAAACGGTAATAAATACACTGTCTATTTAAAGATGAAAATAAAGAAAAGACCATAGCAGGTAAAACAAAAGACAAATTATAGGTTGCTTGATTTAACCTAAAATATATTAATAATTACATTAAATGTAAATAAACTAAGCAAACTAAATTAAGTGTTCTTTAAAAGAGATACATATAAGTAAATGGAATGATTAAAAATAAAACAAGAAAAAAGAGAAATACCATCCAAACTTTAACCAAGAAAAAACTGATATCCCTACATTAATTTCTCTTTACTTCTAGAGACATAGAGTCGCTACTAAATATAAAAATTTCAGTTCAAAAGAACTTTTAAAACTGTCTGCTCTTAATAGCATAGCTTTAATACATAAAACAAAGTAACAGAACTACAAGCAGAAATAGACAAATCTATTATCATAGCAAGATAGTTTAACAAACCTCTCGTAGCAATTGAGAAATGGTAAAAAAAAAAAAAAAAAAGTAAGCGCACTTGAACAAAGAGGACTTGAACAAATCCATTAATAAATTTGACCCAATGTAATAGACTCTGCACCCAGCTGCATCCAGCATTGTACATAACAACTGTAAACACATATTCTTTTCATGTTCACAGGAAACATTTATGAAATTGACAGAATACTAGATCAAAAAGTAAATATCAAAAAATTTTAGACTTGAAAATATAATGTATGTTTTCTGTTTACAATGCAGTTGTAACAGAAATCAATAATGAAAATATAACTAGAAAATCCCCTATATGTTTGGAAATTAAGAAATACTTTTATGATTAATCCATGGATCAAAAAAGATATACAACATATTTTTGAGCCAAATGATAAACAAAAATACAACATAGCAAAACATCAGATGCAGATAAAATAAAACAGAAAAATGAATAGCATTAAATGTAGATATTAGGAATGAAGAAAGGCTAATAATTAATGAGCTAAGCATTCATTTCAAGAAATTAGAAAAAGAACAACAAAGTAACTATTGCTTTTCTCATATGGCCTATGGTTTGAAAGTAAAAATTTGAACACAGTAAACACCTTTTTGTGATGATTACATGAGAATCAAAATTAAAAAATGTAGAATGATTTATAAATTAAATTCAATAATCATCTCTTTAATGCATATTGTGAAAGCATATGGCATTCATTTGGTAATTTTTTTATGAGATGGATAAACAACACTACACCAATCGACCACTTTAGAGTATATATACATTTTTTAAAATATGAAACAGTTTTGAAGGTGTACGGTATAACTATACTCAGCAGACCTAAGTAGGTGATCTTCTGAATTTTATCCTTACAGAAACTATAGTGTGACATGCTTATTCTAAGATAAAAAGCTAGAAAATTTGTGATTAAAGTTGCCCCAACATTTACAAATTATTACTCTTAAAAATTTTTGCAACCTAATTGACAAGACTGATATTTTACACGGATCTGCGTATTCAGACTTAAAATGTTTTTGTAATCTACTTATCAAAATCATCGTGATTAAATTGGGTATCGGAGTGGGAGAATTAGTATAGTACCACTTATGATTTCTCATTTTTAGAAATTACAATATTAAATGTCATCTTTAACAAGAATATATAAAGACTAATTTAATACTTGTCCTGAATTATCTTACCACATGTAAGACATAGTAGTCACTTACTGTTTTTGATGCCATCAATAAAATTCAAAGGAAAATATTATTTATACCTTGAATCGTGCTACAAAATATAAAGATGAGGAAGCCTTCAAATATGCAATAAAATATTTACAAAATAAAAGGAACAAAGCTTTAGAAAACTGAAGAAGATTGGCATACACAAATGCATTTCATGCTTACTTTTACTATTCTCAGCAATGACTGCAAATTGGCTTCAATCTTCCTAACTATTATAACTTAATTAAACGTAATTTAATTGTCTCCAGACTTCACCACCCTGAGTGTATTAATGAAATCACATTCATATGTATGCCAAAATTCTACTAGTTTTGGCCACCACATAAAGAGCTGCGGTTATCTCTAGTCTCCTTTTCCTTTCATCCTTACATGTATCTGAAAGCCCAAGCTGTAAATACATTATCTTCCCAGTTCTGAATAAGCATTGCTTTGTAAATTCCCTTAAGTGACCCACTACAGCTCACTTGCTCCTGTTCTGGGCCTCTGATACTCACCTAAGTGCCTGCTTCTCCCATATAGTGACCAAAATGTGGACAACAAACTTTTCCATAGAAGTCCCATGACAAAATTGAGTTTACACTTTAAAATTAAACCAACCTCTGCCAAAGACCAAAAAGTAACTAAAACAATTTAATAATTTACAAATCTCTCCTTTATTTAAAAAAGCATGGTTTATAGCAATATAAGCATCCTCAAATTCACACCATTGTATATTAAACTACTCAAAGCATTCAGCTCATTGTTGCCTCAGCTTCTTAAACAGCTTCATTTCTAGCCATTGCCTCTGGTTACATGATGTCATCACTTTTGTGCTTTTCTCTGGACACATAAATATTTGGCACCAAAGGTATCTTTACCTTTGCAAAACAGAAAACTGCTTGCATCTTTAAATTAGTAGTTGGGGGTTTTCTTTATTTATTTTTCCTCATTATTTCTTCTTCTCCTTCTTTCTCCTTCTCCGTCCCCACCCTCCCCCCGACAACCCCCAGGCCCTGCAACCCCCTCAAGACTTTAAGATCTTAGGAGGACATTTTATCCAGAATTCAGGTTCAAAATATCAGTTATTTGCCTTCCCTGATAAAAGCCTCTGAGGAAATACAAGTCTTCTCCCAAACACAGGATACAGAAATTGGCATCTCATTCTAAAGTGACCACAGAGAAAACTACATGTTCTACATCCCAATTCAGTGATCACTGCCTTTTCCCTTGGTTTCCTACCAGGTCTACATTTTCTGCTCTCAGGAACCACCAGGATATCGCTTACAGGTAGACAGATTCCTGAGCCTGTTTTTGGCTTGAAAGGAAGTGACTAATTTCAGAGTTTATTTAGACTAATGACTACACATTTGTCTTCAGCCTGGGCTTCTCTTCCTCATTGCCATATTCACTTAGATATTTAATAGACATCTCACACTTATGATGTTCAAAAATGAACTGCCAGTATTTCCTCCTCTTTTGGTGATTCTCTCTCAGTTGTCCCCTCTCAGTTAATGGAGATGGCATTTTTTCAGGTGCTCAGCCCACACAGTTTGAAGTTATCCTTGGCTTTGTCCTTTACTCACATCTCCTATCAAATCTAATGCTACCACTCTGGGGGTAATTTATTGTCTATATTACACTAATAAATACTATGTCTTGCTTCTTCTGTTGCCTTCTTATAATCTATTCTAAGTAGAGAAGCCAGAGTCATCCATTTTTTAAAAAAGAAGTCAGAGCACTTCATTCCCCTGCCCCAAACCTTCCATGTCTCCCTATCTTACTCAGAGTAAAAGCTGACATCTTTACTGTGGTTTATAAGACTCTACATGGTCTCAAATAAACCTGTTTATCCCCAAATCTCCTCTCTTACCACACCTCCTCATACTTGCACCCCTGCAGCCACTCTCTTTCTATTATTTGAACACACAGACAGGCTTCTGGTTGGAGTCTGAGACGGTTGTTGCCTCAGGCTGGAATGCTCTTCCCCCAGACACTTGTGTGGTTTCATTCTCTCGTCCACTTCAAGTCTTCGCTCAAGCCTCTCTCTCAATGAGGTCACTCTGATCACCACAGATAAAGTCACCACCACCCATTCCGGCACTCCAATTTCTCCCTATCTTGGTCTTCTTTGTCTTATTTCCATGGTATACTCCATCTTCTAACATACTAAATAATTTATTTATTCATCATGTTTATTGTTTATCATCTGTCTCCTATAATGTAACCTCTTCAAAGAGAAGGATATTTGCCTTCCTTGTTCAAGGATCTGGAAAAGTATCTGACACACCCATGGCAGACAACATAAATATTTCTTAGAGGAATGAATGTGCTATTAGGTTTTAAATGTACATGTCTTACAAGAAAGGATGATAAGCTAAGTCATCAAAGTTTAGATTTTCTAAAAACATCAATATTTTTAGTATTTATCCATAATAGTCTAAAAGATTTAACTTCATAAAATATATTAGCTCTACCCACAAGAAGTAAAAAAAAAAAAACTTGAATTTTTTCAAATTAATCTTGAATTTAAACTTACTCTACAGTCACAAACAGTTAAAAAAAATGAAAACTAAAACTTCCTCTAGTGAAACAGAAGGATAGATTGAGATAAAATATAGTAGAACTAAAATTTTTATAAAAGAGTGAGTATATTTTCCTGTGGATACCAGATCAGAGAGGGTAGTTAGAGAATAAAATACAGAAGGCAGAGACAATAGTATTTGTTGACTATCATGTCAGAAACTGTGTTGGAAATTCTATTTCATATTTTATTGTTTTTTAATCAAGCAATTTACTTTGGAAAGGGTAATACATGTACAATGTTCTAAGGATATAAAAAGATATATAATAAAAAGTAAGTCTCTCCTCTACCCCTGATAGCTGGAAGGCATCCACTCCCTCTATCTGGAAAGATTTAACTGTTTCTTCTATAATCTTGTAAAAGAGGTCTATGCATATACAAATGTATGCATATATGAATTTTGACATACTTTTACACTAGTGATAGTAGAGTTCTGTTTTAAAAATGATAAAATCAACTCAGAGAGTTCAAATGGCAATCTTATGATCACTCAGAGAATAAATAGCAGAGCCCGCGTGGCATTTGAACTCCTACCTGTCTGGCTTGAAAGCCCACACCCAAGTATTTCACCGAAGACTGCTGAGTAAATTGACTTTGTCTCCACAGAAGCACTTTTTCTTCATTTGGCAGCTAGTTAAGAAGTAAGTGATTAAGACTCTCTCTTCTTTTCCAGAAAACTATTTTGAAACAAAATCTGAGATAAAAGTTTATAAAGTCAGAGCTGACTGTTAATGGTTAAGTCCTCATCATGTGAGGAAAAAAAAAAAAAGATAGCAAGAAGCTGAGTATTACTTCCCCTCTGAGCTAAATGTAAAAGCTATTTAGTCAGAAAATGCTTGATTTAAATTCTGATAAGGAATTTTTAAATTGTGATTTTAAAGGTTCAGATGTCCCTTTGATAAATAATTGGCTCCATTTCATGTTAATAATCCAAGGAGAAGAGAGTATCCACAGTCTCTGTTACAAAGAAAGCAATTTGCCCAACTTCAACTATTAATCTAATTTAAAGTTGTAAACTCAAAAATTAATACTAAAACCTTTGGAGTCTGCAATCTAGCAGCTAATTTGCGCTATGCTTCTGTATAACTCATATATTCAGTTTCAATATTAATGCACTTGGATATCCATTTCATTTTGTTAAAATTAGGTTTCCCTCATGGTCTCCATTAATATCTTATTACTTCCTTTGCCTCTGGTACAATCATGGATTGAAAACCTTGTTAACTGTAGCATGAATTCAGTCCTTGGAAAATTGCTTTTTAGCCATAATGTAGTGAAATTCTTTCTCCAATACATATCAAGTGCCTAATTTAAGACAGGTGCCATGTTAGATACTGTGCAATAAGAATGAATAGGGTGTGTTCTCCATTCTCAAAGAGACTACTATCTGGTGGGAAAGACAGATGCACATAAATAATTATAGTGCTAATCCATTAACAAAGAGATATAAACAAAGCACAATGAGAGCACAAAGGAGAGAGTACTGATATTAACAGAGAGGATCAGAAATAGTTTCATGAAGGAGGTACAAAGAGCTGAATATTAAGAAATGTTTTTGTTGGATGAGGGAAAAAGTATAAGAAAAAAGCATGGAGTTATGGTGATATGTAGTCATCTTTAAAGAAAGTAATAAGTACATTTATGGGGGGAAAACTTTTAATGCAAGCCACAAAATGAAATGATATGTTTGAGTTGATTACCACTGCTGGAGATTTGAAGCCATTATTGAACTCAATCTACTTCATGCTATGCTGATGTGAAGCCAGCCAGTATGTTTGTCATTTGTTTACGATCTACTTTAAGATCTACTACTGCAAATGTTTAATATTGTAGCTGCTAAATTATAAACTGACTTTATGTAAATCACCTTGAAGAAGCTAGTATGAGCAAAGGAAAGTATACAAAAGGCAGAAAGAGATCATTTCTCCATTCTGTGTATGTTGATAGGACTCTTTAGGAACTTGGGCAGACAGACCTTTTTATAAAGAAGGGGAAATGATCAGAGTCAAGAGGAAAGAAGTAGATAAGAGGAAAGGTGAATTAGGCCAATGAATAAGTACAGAACACTTTGGTATTTTACAGTCTCTGACTTTTGGGGGTACACATTACCTGTATGAATTGGCTCAGACCAACTAACAGTAGGACCATAGATTCCCTAGAAAAGGTTTTCTCCTGTGTTCTCACATAGCACAGAGAGTTTCTCCTTATTCTTCTCACATGTTCCAGCCCTTTTTCCTCTCTTTGGCAGATTTTACTGAGGTGTGTAGGTCACATCTATCCAGTGAACTTTTGGGGCTCCACATTATTCTGTCCATTACATTTCATGTTTTTAATCCAAAAAGCAGTCCTTAGTCCTTAGTCCTTTACCTCAGTGCCATGTCTAGCTACACTTTTAATTGTAGCTCTAGATTTCAAAATCTAACCTGTGCCAAAGTTTGGGGCTACTACATGTCTAGGGGGGTTATTGAACCTTATTCTAAATTTTGAGCTCAAACTGTTCTACATTTTTCTCTACTAAAACAAATTGAGCTAAATCATTTTGTCTGTGAAAAAAGAAAAGAATTCAAGGCAGAAAAGACTGTGCAAAAGAGGTAGAATAGTTTGAATTCCTGTAAAAAAGTGTTATTATAACACCAAAATAAACTAATCTATTCTGATAAATGGTATATTAATAGGCGTCTCCAATAAGGAGCTAGGTAGAATAAAATGTCATTGCTATGGTAATTTCAGTCTCAGGAGAATTGAAAATAACCCAAGTGAGTGTACAGACCAGACCTTTGACTGCTAAGTTTATTTAGTCAGAAAGCTCTTTGCTATGGATGCCAGGAGCAGTATTTCAACATACAGAAGTCCAGATTATAAAATGGAGTTCAGTGAGGAAAAGGGAAGCCTCTGAGGGTGAACAATCTAATATTTTTAAATATCATAAGTAAACAGGATAAACATAGAATCTATTTGAAAAAGACACACTTTCCATTTCTCTTTGCCAAAAAAACATACTGACCTCCAACTGAGCCAGTACAGGTCAGTAAAGTAACATGGCTATTGAGTCCTTGGTATCTTAACTACAACAACAAATTGAATGGAAAAGCTCTTCAATGACGGGCATTTATGTTTAGGTTTTCTGTTATGTTTTTTGTTGTTCTTGGTCAGAGACCAGGTTGGTGGAATTTTTAGTAGTGTTTATGACATTGAAAGGCACTTGAAATTTCTGCAAAACATCAATCTTCTGATTAGGACGATTAAGATTTGTCAAATTGAATTCCTTTCCAAAGCCATAGACTTCTAGACATGGTAGTTAATCTGAAAATTACAATGCAAACACACACACACATTCATACTTAAAGGAAAGATATTTAAAGTCCCTGGAGGCTAGCAGTAGAGGAATATTTTGTCGTGCTGTGGTTATATAACGAAGGCAGTTAGAATTTCAAACAGTTAATTGCTTCATTCTAGCACTACCTCAACTATCCAAAATGCTGAGGGAATGCTCAAACTACTGCTCAGGGTTAATAAAACTTTGTTTAAACCATTTTATGCTAGTATAATTGACATACAAAAAAGCTGTACAAATTTACTGTATACAATTTGATGAGTGTGGAGATAACTATACTTCTGTAAAACCATAACAGCCATCTATGCCATAAATATATCCTTTACCCCCAAATTTTCCTCCTGCCCTCTTTATTATTAATTTTGTGGTAAGCACACTTAATATAAAATCTGCTCTCTTAGCTCATTTTAAAGGATATAACACAGGAGCTATGCTTTACAGTACATCTCTAGGACTTAATCATCTTGCATAACTGAAACTTTGTATGAAGATAAAAAAACCTTTTCCCAAGCAAGGTATAGTAGAAATTCCTTTTGATAGTTTTAGTTCATCAGGTTCTAGCTGGTTTCAGATTTTTATAATCATCATTTACTTAACAGAGTTGAACACCAACAATGAGCCAGCCAGTCACTAACATAAGCCCTTGAAATGTGAGGATGAATTCACTTTGCTTCCTTGTAGTTTATGATAATATTTTGAGCTAAGAAATATTATGCATTACACAGTTATGAACAAAATTCCAAAAAACATGACTAAGGGTGATAATTAATTCCTGATGGGGCTAGAATTCAAAGGGAAATAAAGGTCTTAAACACAAAGTACAGCACTAGGCATGAGAAGTCAAGACATAATCCTGACACCACTAGGTCCAGGGAAACAAAGCTAAGGAAAGACAGAAATGGCAGAAGACATGGTGAGAGAAATAGGTTTAGATCAGGTTAGGAGCAAATTGTGAAGGGCATTATAGACCAGATTAAGTAAACTGAATCTTATTCAATAGGTAGTAGGGAGTCAACCGAAGCATTTAAGTACAGCAATATAATATTATTATATTTGGTTTTGAGAAAATTTATTCTTGTGATACAAATGAAGCTGAACTAATCCAAGGAGACTATTGGCAGAGAAACCATAAAAGAATCTGCTAATACAGTAGAGAGATAAAAATTAATTAGCTAAATATTCTATCATTTAATATTTTTTCTATTTTTTCAATATTTTGTGGATTTGATTTTATTTGACAAGTGATGGGAATATAGAGAATATCAGTTATTTTAAATATAATTATTATGTTTTATAGAAAATTAGATTTGACTGGCCCTCTTCAATTTACCAAAGTTTATACAAAAATTTTACTTCTCCTGTGAGGAAACTGAGGATATTTGAAAACTGTCTCAGCTGATTGCTCATAAATCAATATTGACAACTAAAAAAAAGGGGGGGGTGGTAAAAAACATAACTGAACTAAATCAACAGAACATTTTTCTTACATACATAATAGAATTTTCATTACAAAAACACATTGCTTTAACCTTACCAGGTTGGTTCTAATTCCTGAATTAAACTTCATAGGACATCTCAGTGTTACCCCTTCCAAGAATTTGCCACTGTCTAGGGAGACCTTTTTAATAGTAAAACATTTTGCCTCTTCTTACTCTTTCTACATTTACAAAGTTTGGATCAAGACAATGGTTTCTTATTTATCTACATAACCTGTAACTCTAACATAAAAGAAATTTATTTTGCTATATCATTTCTTCCACTGAACTTTACATTAACAGAATCAGGTCTTACTTAACAGTAACAATGAAGAGAAGAATGGAAGATTTTTCATGCTAGTCTATTTTTCAACTTTTTATTGAAGTATAACATACATGCATAAAAGTGCACAAATGTTGTTACAACCTGATAAATTATCATAAATGAACACATCATTGTCACCAGCATCAGATCAAGAAATAGAAGATTATCAGGACTTCAAAAACTCCACTTATACCTTTTCTCAGTACTTACTCAAACCTCCGAGAGCAAGCATTTAGTGACTTCTAATACCATAGATAGTCTTGCTGTTTTTGAATTTATATAAGCGGAATTATATGGACTCTTCTATCTGACTTCTTTCATTCAGCATGATCTTTGTCAGATTCATTTATATTGTTGCTTGGGATATAATTCATTTCCACAATTGATTTGGCATTTGGATAGTTTTCAGCTTAGGGTTATGAGAGGCAGTACTTCTAAGAACATTCTTGTACATGTCTTTAGATGAATATATGCATGAATTTCTATTAGATATTTTCCTAGGAGTTGAATTGCTGGATTATACAGGATGCTCATGTTTCAGCTTTAGTGTGCTGGCTGTTGTATCTTTATTTGAGGGTAAGTAGAGTAGTTTCTCCCAAAGAATGGCTGCATACAGAGTCCACTACATAATTTACATGGCACAGTGTAAAAGAAAAATATAGGGCCCCTTTTTTAAAAAGCAGAAAAAGTGCAGTTAGAGGTATAAAACTTTCCCCTTTTTCTCATGATTTCTCTTGACTTGCCATGATGATTTTTGTTATATAATCAGATTCTAAGTAAAGAAAATGGAAAAGTTAAAATTTTTAGCATGAATTTTACTGTTTATATTGTACAATGTTAGTTTTAACTGCAAATAAGAGCCTTCAATTCATATCAAAATCACAAAAATTGCATAATTCTTATTTTAAAGG
>NW_011888783.1:9464715-9470457 GCF_000151845.1 Pteropus vampyrus | reverse complement strand
TACCTACAAAAATGGCCACTGACCACAAGGAGACACCTATAAAAGAGAATACTTGTGTTAGATCCTTTGTATCTTCTTATATCTAACACTTGTAATTATATTCAAATACTAAAATTAAAAATGAAATCATCTTTGAGGTGAAAAAGAAGACACTGAAAAAAACAATATCTAGAGAAAATTAAAGATAGTGAAAGGAAAGAGTACCAGAAAGACCAGAAAGAGACTAGGCCAGGAATTTTTTTTGAAAAGGGGAATTCCTTTAGCAAAAGCAAGCAAGTAAGAAGTCAAGTTCAAGGAGATCAGTTAATGTAAGAAGGCGCAGGAAAGTTTTACAGCTTTGGAAGTCACACAACATATGATTTTGAATTGGAGTTCTACAAGTCAGAGATTCAACCAAGGAAAACACCAAAATTAAGATTGGTGAGTTCTCAATCGAGACCACTTGCATTATGATTATAGTGCTTGATGATTGGCGGTAGGCGAATTTAGACCTACAGATATTACCTACAGCTACAGAGTTTTAAGACATTTAGGTGAAATCTGCTTTTTCTTGAGGAAGAATTTCTGAGATCACATGTGTATAAGCTGAAGTAAAATATATGAGAAGGAAAACATATTATGGTAGAGGAAGTAAATGGTAGCTATTATCACCAACAGGCAAGTCCATCATCAGGAAAACAGACCTGGAAGAAAGGCTCATACAGGGCCTAGAAGCACCTGAGCATGAGATTCTGGCATTCCAGGTTTCCCAAAGGTGGTCAAGAAGAGAGGCATAATATGGACTCCAGGAGGACACTTCCAGTTGTATCTGAGGAATCCTCAATCTGTGAGGTAGGCATGGGCAGAGGAAGGCCAGACCAGAGACCAGGCTCCCAGTACTCAGCTATAAGAACACTGCTGACTCCATCCTCACCACCACCAATATTACTCTCACCAGCTGACTCGGCCATCTGTCTTTATTTCCTTACCTATAATATTCTGATCCAGGGTTTTCTTTATCCCAAGGAATGGCTCTGGTTATTACTATTCTATAACTTGTATAGCTTCTTTTTATTTTTATAAATTATGACAAATTCAAGGTTGTAATATAGGATGGCTATTTTGCTTTTTCTTGTTTCAACAATATTAACAAAAAGCAACAGAACATGTTCTTCTTGGGATAATTTGAAAAAAAAAATGCATTTGAAATAGGGAGACCCTGTCTTCTAGGGACTCTAGAAATGATTCCATTAAGCTGACATCTCTTAGCACCACCTGAGTACTATAGACAATTTTGCCTTCTTAGTTCCCTGCTTCTACAATGTAACCTGCTGTTTCTCAAAGTAGTCGACATAATTTCCATTTTTTTCCATTGCTGTAAATGTGGACAAGCGTTCACATCTTCTTATACATTAACAATGACCACAGCTAGGGGGAGTTTCTAGACATTCATTTTTCTCTAAATGTCTCAAAATGGTGAAATCCAGTTCTTAAATAATAACTTTGAAAGTTATAGAGTGATTGGCCACGTTTGGAAGATATCTTTTAGGATCTGATTATCAAGTGAAGGGAAAATCAATACCAATTTGGAGTATAAAAACTAAAGAAGACAGTGAATAGGAGATGAAAATATCTGACAGGGTGATACCAAAGAACAAGTCATTTTTCTTTGCAAATCTGGAATGCTTTTCCATGCAATGCTACAAACGAATCATTTCATTTGAAGTGTTTCAAGTGTCAGCACTGGCACCTTACCCTGACATTTTAGATCAGTCACAGCCGTCTACTCTCACTTCTAAATGTAAAATCACAGCCAAGACCCTGTCATCCGTGTTCTGTCGTGTGCATATAAACTTTATTAAGCCTTATAAGCCTATTTTTAAGGCAATGAATCTGAACCATAACTAATGTTAATAATTTACTTGATGCTAGTGCTCTAGCATCTTGATTAAAAAGATGAACTGGTAAATATATACTTTGTCATACAAACATTTAGTCAGTCACATGGTAAAAAAAAAAAAAAAAAACAGAAGAAATATGCACACATACCTACCTGAAATAGGGTTATGCATGTCAAAACATTTACAATACCCACATGTAAGTTTATTAGGTGATAGTGTCCTCCACAAGTCTGCAGAACTCCCACATGTCCTGCTAGGTGTGCCAAGATTGCCGGACTATGACTGCTTTTAACCCATTCCTCAGGTTGTTTGTTGTAAACAACTTTGAGAGATGAGGTAATGTCTCTGGGACAAAGAGCAGCCTTGCTTCCTATTTTCTATAAAAATGTGGGCTCCCCAAGCTCAGTGTTCCTTAGCTGTGATGCAAAGTAACAGCATGGGCAGTGTGTCTACCTGAGTTTATATTGTGTTGCCCCTATGGGTAGCAGATGCACATGCTGACACTCACACTGCTTGCAGTGCCCTGGATAATAAAGCTTTCTGCTTATGACCCAGGAGTCTCATGTCTCTGACCATATTTATGAAGCAGTAATAGGCTAATTTATTAGATTGCAATTAGAGTTAAAAATCTATTTCAAGGCAAAAGGACTCAAATATAAAATACCGAAACAAAATTAAAATGGGATATCCAAATGAACAAACTTTATGTTTCATTTCCAAAGAAAATGAAAAGAAGGAAATAAACTAAGGAAGAAAGGAAAGAAACTATTTCATAGGCATCAAGGCAAGGACATTCAATTTGCTGTAAAGTAATAATAGCCCCATTAAAAATGGTTAATTTTCTTTTTAATTGTGTCTGTGTGTTCTGCCCAACTGCCAGCTGAACTAAAGGAGTTGCCTACAAGAGTTGACTTGATATATGGCAGAAAGCATTTATTTTAGATAAGATTTTTGTAAAAAACACATAGCTCATACATTCAATTAAGCAGTGAATATATTTCATCTTGCATCAAGGAAACCATTAGCTAATTCTGCTTCTAAAGTGAGAACTTTAAAATCATATAAAAAAAAATCAGCGATTTAACCTAGCGTATCTCAAATATGTAAGATATAAATTAATCAAAATCAAATGTTTTGTTTGGTCTGAGTCTAAGAATTCTAATGAGATAACTATGAAGTAATGAAAGTTAAATATAAACATCTGGATAGGCAACAATGCACCTTGGCAACTATTATCACAATTACATATGAAAAAGTCACATGTATCTTACATCAAAAGCTAAAAAACAAACACTTGCTAATGGCCATAGGAGACAGGCACATTGAGTTTAATTATGCTTCTACTTCACTTGTTTTCTAAAAGTTAATCTGTTAATTATTTAAACTGTCAGCAATCATCAGTGGTAGTACGTTCTAAATACTAATTGTATTTTCTAAATCTAGAATTCCTTGGTGTGAAATGCATATTATGGAAATCAAAATCAAACATACTTATAAAATGCAAATGTAGGCTTACTAACTCACATGAATATTTACTATTAGCCAACCTTTTCCCTACACACAAGAAACATAATTAAATGCAAACGAAATGTATATATGTGAACACTCAATTGCCAGTTATATCAATAGCTGAATTACACTTAAATAAATGTGGATATTCTTAGCTTTAAGAAAGCATCATAGCCCTACTGAGAGTTAAAAATTAATAAATTTCTGAATTTGTCTTGGTACTCATAATACAAAGAAGATGATAGGTATAAGTATATAAGTATAGAGTGTATTGTAAAACTTTAGGCCAAAATAATTATCATTTTAAAAAGATTTTGTTCTGATTTTTCTTGTTCTTTTAAAATAAATTTAGCTTTTAAAATAAAATTTTAAAATTGAGAAATACTCAATATTTCAATCTTTTCAAATAACTAGATTTCGTGTCTACATTTTTTATGTGGCTTATATTTAAGCATATATTATCCTCATCTGAATTTTACATGTATTCATTAATACTTAAATCATTGCTATCAAATTGAAATAGCCTAAGCCATTTATTTCTTAAAAATTATTTCATGGTAAATGTTTTTTTTGAAAAAAGTTTTAATTAAGGTAGAGTTTTGGCAGCAATTTCTGTTTCTATGACAACTCATGATTTCAGTGACGTTCCTCCAATGTAATATTTAAAGTGAAAAATTCTAATCAGGAATGCATTTAATGAAATTTTAAGATTTTGATTTCAAATGATTCTCTCCCTTAAAATGATTTGGTTTTTTTTTTTTTTCAAGTTGCATTCAGTTATAGGGATTTGGAGAGAAACTAAGTTTACCAACAATTTTAAAGAGTTGTTCATATTCTAGGATAGGAAAGTCCAAGTTGGATAATATCTAACATGTAAGAGTTGCACAATTTGAAAACAGCTAAAGGTCAGTTTGATTGTAACAAGAGCTTTTAAACTACCCTGCTGAGTGTTGATATTAAGAAACAATTGAACCATACAAAAATACAAAGATAGTTTATAAAATTGCTGAAATTCCAGAAACAGGAGACGTTAATAGTTACTAGGGAATGCTTTGGTAACACAATAGACAACAGGGTCAAAAAAAAAAAAAAAGGAGAGCGATTACATGCCCTTGGTGATATATAGTATGTTAAATACCTTCTTACATTTGTTTGAAATGGAAAAAATAATATCTTGAAGATTTTTATTAATACCAATTATAATTATTAATTTTTAAATGCTAAAATGGAAATTTCTCATTTACTTCTTATGATCTAATCATTTTATAATAAATGGTTCTTATGAAATGATGGATCAAAGAGCTACTGAGAGAGGAGAAAGAAAGAGCAAGGAAGAAATTTTTTCAAAAAGAGAAAAATGAGAAGACCAGACACAAGAGAGAACAGAAAAGACGAGACTAGAAGACTAGAAGTCTAAACACTTAGATGACATCAGTACTTTCAGTCTTCCCTCTAAATCAGTTCATTGCTTTAAATAATCTTAATGCATATGGGGAAAAAACTCAAAGAAAAATATTACATGAATTATTACAAATTCACTGAGCTTTCGAGTGTTGCAGAAAGTTTGATTTTTTCCTTTGGCTATTAGGGTCATTATGACAAATGAGAATATCACCACTTAATGTATGTTAAGTCACAGCAGAAATAATTAACATTAATAACACTCTAGTGAAAAGACTTCTGAGAAATTTGAATGTTTGTACAAATATCTCTTAATGTTTTCTGAATTTGAAATAATTCAAATTAAAAAGACAAAAGTAAAAAATAATATTATTTTCAAATTTATAGTAAACACCCAAATAACTACTCAAGACAGCTTCTCCAAAGAATAACTGCAGGCATCATTAACATGTTTCTGCACTATGAGCTTTCACTTGGCATTTGAAGAGATGATACATACTTAAATAGACCACAAAGATTACTCTTTTCAATACAGCCTCATAGTGATGCTTTATTAAAAGTCTACGCAAAAATATAATCCCTAAGAGTAAGAATGCATTATTACAGTGTCCATTTTGTATTGGTTACAAAATTGTCTTGGAGTCTGGAGGAAACTAGCTTTATAACTAACAGTTTATCTAACATGTTAGATTCCAGGCCAGGTTTTAATTTAAATATGCTCCATTGTTCATGTTAAAGATAGCTCTATAGAGTTCAGCACGGGCATCAAAGAAATAAATTGACTATTATCAGATCATAAAATAACATATATTAGATTTCTAATCAGTTTGTCCCCAGACAGGATTTGACTCCCACTTTTGCGTGAGCTCGAACTCCAGATCAAAGGAGATAGGCAATGAGCATTTTCACTGTGATTGCAATTCTTACCTCTAGTGGATGGAAATTTGTTGGT
>NW_011888783.1:9460555-9464665 GCF_000151845.1 Pteropus vampyrus | reverse complement strand
ATAGAGTTCAGCACGGGCATCAAAGAAATAAATTGACTATTATCAGATCATAAAATAACATATATTAGATTTCTAATCAGTTTGTCCCCAGACAGCATTTGACTCCCACTGTTGCGTGAGCTCGAACTCCAGATCAAAGGAGATAGGCAATGAGCATTTTCACTGTGATTGCAATTCTTACCTCTAGTGGATGGAAATTTGTTGGTTGCCACTCAACCATTTCTTAGCCACCTTTCTTTTTCCTAGCAATTGCTTGAATTTCCCAGCTCTGTGTTTTGGGTATAACACATTCAGAGTTATCCTTTCAAAGTCAGATCCAGTGATGTCACCTTTTCATGTAAATCTTTTAATGGCTTCCTAGTGTGCATATGTTCATGAGAAGCTACAGGCAACCTGAACCTAACCTTCTTTTCCAGACTCATTGCCCTCTACTCAGCCACTCCCTCCGTCATGGACACCTGACCAATCACCTTTTCTTAAGCCTATGTTATATTTTCATACCCCCAATCCTTTGTTCATGAACTTTCATCTGTGTGATTTCTAAAATCTTAATATGCTTCTAGGTAATCTCTTCTTTAAAATTTGATCTTACTCACCTAATCAGAATTAATCTCTCCTCCTTTGGTTTATCCTGCAGTGATGTTTTTTATCCTTATCATCTCCATTCTCTAATCATCATGATATTTTTTTCATCTGGTATCATCTCTGTGTCTCTTCAAACACTTTATTCAGGTTTATATAGTATTCATTGCACGGTAGTATAGTATATCTGCACTTGGAGTCTGCTGTTTTCCTAAGGCACTGAGTTTCGTGGCAGGGGAGATATTCAGTTAATAGCTAACATTCATTAGCTTACAAAGTGTCCGAAATGAATCTAAACACTTAACATGCATCAATCCATATGATCCTCTTAACAGTCCTAGGAGGTTGGACTATTATCTTCCCAGTGTTTAATATGAGGAAACTAAGGCAGGGGGAAGTTATCATTTCCCCAAGCCTTTGCTATTAGAAGAGAGTATTCAAACTCAGGCCATCTAACTCCATAATCCTTGTTCTTAACCAATTTGGTACACAACCCTTCTTACTTCTTCCCTCCTTCCTTCCTTCCTTCCTTCCTTCCTTTCTCCTTCCTTCCTTCCTTCCTTCCTTCCTTCCTTCCTTCCTTCCTTTCTTCTTTCCTTCCTTTCTTCCTTTCTTCCTTCCTTTCTTTCTTTCTTTCTTTCTTTCTTTCTTTCTTTCTTTCTTTCTTTCTTTCTTTCTTTCTTTCTTTCTTTCTTTCTTTCTTTCTTTCTCTTTCTTTCTTTCTTTCTTTCTTTCTCTTTCTTTCTTTCTTTCTTTCTTTCTTTCTTTTTTTTCTTTTTCTTTCTTTCTGCTTTTTTTTTACTGTTCAGTGCTTATTATGGTTCCTAACATGTAGCTGTGCATGTTTCTTGAGCAAATTAACTTATTTGAACACGCCTTATGTAGACCTTGGGGAAAGTTAGGCACAGTGTCTTTTTTCCCAAACGAACTCTTAAAAAGTTTAATAAATTTAAGTTAAATTATAATAAACAGTTCTGTTTCCTTAGTTTAAAACTGATAATCAGAATCTATTTGAAGCAAAATTTAAGTACACTCTTCCAGAGCACACTAACTCATTTGATTTTTTAAAAAGGCAAACCAAAAATGAGCATGTTAAAACTTATAATAAATAATCGCAATAAACCCCTCTATCCTATATTTGGAGTGTTTTATTGAGCAACTTTATAATGTAAAATCACTTTTAGAAATGACAAATTTACAGCCTTTCAGCTGACACATCAATGATTAATGTAAATGACTTTTTCAGTTTGAAATCATTTTCTAAGGATTCAGATGCCTAAGTTTATATCTGTACTAATACATTTCCCTCAGTTTGAAACATCATTTTTATGCATCAGAAAGATCATTGATGTCATTTTAATGAAGTAATTTTTTTTGTTTGACGTCCATGTCAGTATAATAATTGAGTAGTAAAAATCTGTATTGGCTTGTATGTCATAGACACATTTTATGTTGCTGAGAATAAAGCTCCCAGCAGTCAAGAAAAGTAACAGGGAAAAAGTTACAGAAGACATTTTCCCATGAGCTTTTATTCCTTGCATTCATAAACCTTCCTGTCTGAGGAAACTCAGATGGTTACGCCACACCAAAAATTACCCAGCAAATAAGGGTAGGCTTATCCTGAGATTGCCAAACAATGATATGTTTATTTTGCTTTGTTTCTTGAAGATTGTTTAAGGATTTTATATACTTCAAGCCTTGAATTCCGAAATTCTATAGAGTCTTCTAAATGGTATCCAAATATCATAAAGGAAGTACTAAAGAAGTTTCAATGCAGCATTCCTCTTTCTCACAGGAACTATCATATGAAGCCTACGGGTATAAAATGTGTGACTCGGCTCCTTTTCCTTCCTGATTACATTAATTCCAGACACTGACTCTGACACTGTTTGGGAACACTTAATGTAGATACCGCTTCTGGAGAAGACATGATGAATTACTGCAACATTCCCTCGTACACATTTGTTTGTATTAATCTTAGATTTTATTATCTGACGTAGAAGAATCGTTGTGTTCTACATTTTAAAATATTAACTTTTTTTTATCATGAACTTTTAAAGTTGTATAAGCCCATCCATCACTCACAGAGAGTGAGGCAATGGGATTTGGCAAGTGTCCCAGTTTTATTTAACTTGGTTTAGAAGCTAACTATAGTACACTTTGGGAGGCACTGTGGGGGCAGCTGAAAGACCTCACTAGAACACTTTCTGAATTTAAGACCAAACATAGGGCCAGAGAATTCATTATTTTTATTGTTTGTCTCAGTACGAAGTAGTTTTTTCCTAACTGAAGGTTGATTTAACTATCAGGCACAGTGAACACAGTGCCCAGGGCCCATGATAAGTTTAGAGACCCATGAAAACATTCTAATATTTTTCTTTAAAATATGAAGAAAAATTAAATATAATAGTAAAGCATATAACATAATGAATCCCATCTGGATTTATTTACGTTTTTTTTGGTATGGTGAAAGGGGCTTATGAAGACAAAAGTGACCATGGCTCAAAAAATTCATAATGTAGCCCTGAACTTAGCTGCTCTTTTGCTGAGTGGATTCTCAACAAGCATCAGAATATCACTGTGGTTCTCAGAGAAAGAGTCCTAGACTTGTAAACAAGTCATGAGTTCATAAGTTGTAAGTTTTGTCAATTGGAAAATTTTACTTAACTTTCTCTACCTTCAGTTTCTTTATCTATAATCAGGAATAATCACTGTAGGGGTTCAGAACGATCTCCCCAGCATGTGCCACTTTGGCATGTGGATTACTTTAAACTGAAAATAACTGAAGCCCAAAAGACTACAAAAGAGCTTTTACTTTCCTCTTAACTGCCTAAAAGAATTTAGATAGAGGGGTAGGTCCAAGAGGAGAACTATCACCAGAGATAATTACAAAGAATATAAGTGAGGTATGATAGACTAGGGTTAGATGGGGCGGGGGTGGGGGCCGGGGAGAGGACTTAGCAAAGCCTACTTGTTCAAAGCCCTGTCTGTGTCCTGTTGTCTCTGCACGGCACAACAAACATTTGTTTACCAAACATGTGTTCTTCCATTTCCTGTAAATTGTTTTCCTCACTTTGAAGTCCCAGACCTGCTTTTCCTTAGCTCAGAATAGCATATAAACCTTGACTGCCCAACTGCCTGTGAGCCTCATTCCTTATGGAGCCCTCATATGCATGAAATTTTATCCTCTTAATCTGTCTCGTCAATTTTTGTTGTTGTTGATAAAACAGATTCTTTGCTTTCTCTGCAGAAAACTCTCATAATAAATTATCAGGAGCAGACCAATAATCCAAGAAAACTTTGTCCTTTTAGCAATTGAAAGAATATTTTTAGTACACTACTGATATTAAGCTTATTTTTAAAAACCCTTCTAACAAATTTATTCAATCGCATCCACCCTGATCACACATAAAATTTTTGCCCCATGATTCCTTTTCATAAAGCTTCTACAATTTTCCTGTACATCTTAGTTTGCCTATTCTTACTCATTCAGAAATAACCAACTTATTTTAGGGTAAACCATTTTCT
>NW_011888783.1:9443379-9459870 GCF_000151845.1 Pteropus vampyrus | reverse complement strand
GAGATTGCCAAACAATGATATGTTTATTTTGCTTTGTTTCTTGAAGATTGTTTAAGGATTTTATATACTTCAAGCCTTGAATTCCGAAATTCTATAGAGTCTTCTAAATGGTATCCAAATATCATAAAGGAAGTACTAAAGAAGTTTCAATGCAGCATTCCTCTTTCTCACAGGAACTATCATATGAAGCCTACGGGTATAAAATGTGTGACTCGGCTCCTTTTCCTTCCTGATTACATTAATTCCAGACACTGACTCTGACACTGTTTGGGAACACTTAATGTAGATACCGCTTCTGGAGAAGACATGATGAATTACTGCAACATTCCCTCGTACACATTTGTTTGTATTAATCTTAGATTTTATTATCTGACGTAGAAGAATCGTTGTGTTCTACATTTTAAAATATTAACTTTTTTTTATCATGAACTTTTAAAGTTGTATAAGCCCATCCATCACTCACAGAGAGTGAGGCAATGGGATTTGGCAAGTGTCCCAGTTTTATTTAACTTGGTTTAGAAGCTAACTATAGTACACTTTGGGAGGCACTGTGGGGGCAGCTGAAAGACCTCACTAGAACACTTTCTGAATTTAAGACCAAACATAGGGCCAGAGAATTCATTATTTTTATTGTTTGTCTCAGTACGAAGTAGTTTTTTCCTAACTGAAGGTTGATTTAACTATCAGGCACAGTGAACACAGTGCCCAGGGCCCATGATAAGTTTAGAGACCCATGAAAACATTCTAATATTTTTCTTTAAAATATGAAGAAAAATTAAATATAATAGTAAAGCATATAACATAATGAATCCCATCTGGATTTATTTACGTTTTTTTTGGTATGGTGAAAGGGGCTTATGAAGACAAAAGTGACCATGGCTCAAAAAATTCATAATGTAGCCCTGAACTTAGCTGCTCTTTTGCTGAGTGGATTCTCAACAAGCATCAGAATATCACTGTGGTTCTCAGAGAAAGAGTCCTAGACTTGTAAACAAGTCATGAGTTCATAAGTTGTAAGTTTTGTCAATTGGAAAATTTTACTTAACTTTCTCTACCTTCAGTTTCTTTATCTATAATCAGGAATAATCACTGTAGGGGTTCAGAACGATCTCCCCAGCATGTGCCACTTTGGCATGTGGATTACTTTAAACTGAAAATAACTGAAGCCCAAAAGACTACAAAAGAGCTTTTACTTTCCTCTTAACTGCCTAAAAGAATTTAGATAGAGGGGTAGGTCCAAGAGGAGAACTATCACCAGAGATAATTACAAAGAATATAAGTGAGGTATGATAGACTAGGGTTAGATGGGGCGGGGGTGGGGGCCGGGGAGAGGACTTAGCAAAGCCTACTTGTTCAAAGCCCTGTCTGTGTCCTGTTGTCTCTGCACGGCACAACAAACATTTGTTTACCAAACATGTGTTCTTCCATTTCCTGTAAATTGTTTTCCTCACTTTGAAGTCCCAGACCTGCTTTTCCTTAGCTCAGAATAGCATATAAACCTTGACTGCCCAACTGCCTGTGAGCCTCATTCCTTATGGAGCCCTCATATGCATGAAATTTTATCCTCTTAATCTGTCTCGTCAATTTTTGTTGTTGTTGATAAAACAGATTCTTTGCTTTCTTTGCAGAAAACTCTCATAATAAATTATCAGGAGCAGACCAATAATCCAAGAAAACTTTGTCCTTTTAGCAATTGAAAGAATATTTTTAGTACACTACTGATATTAAGCTTATTTTTAAAAACCCTTCTAACAAATTTATTCAATCGCATCCACCCTGATCACACATAAAATTTTTGCCCCATGATTCCTTTTCATAAAGCTTCTACAATTTTCCTGTACATCTTAGTTTGCCTATTCTTACTCATTCAGAAATAACCAACTTATTTTAGGGTAAACCATTTTCTTTTAATTTCCTCAAAAGTACATTTGCATATCTTATATCTTTTTTTACTGAAAACACTTTCATATTAATACTTTCATATTAATTAGAAATCTTAATCTTCAGAAACCTTAATTTCTAACGACAACCAAAAAGTAAGCAATTAGCATTCTTTTTTTTTTACATTGTACAATTCAATGAGCTTTTTTGTCCAATTATAGTTGGCATACAAAAATATACCAGTTTCAGTTGTACAGTATAGTGATCAGAGATCCACATGACTCTCAAAGCAATCACCCCACTAAATCTAGTACCCCCTACCCCCTTACATACTTATTACAACATTATTAACCATCTTCCCCATGCTACACTCTGTATCTCTATGGCTATTCTACAGCTATTCATTTGTACCTCTTAATCTCTTTGCCTTTTTTTCACCTACCTCCCCAATTCCCCTCCCATCTAGTATCCCTCAAAATATTCTCTGTATCAATGAGTTTCTTTCCACTTTTGTTATTGTTGTTGCTGATGTGTTAATTAGATTCTACATGTACGTGAAATCATGCGATACTTGTCTTTCTCAATCTGACCCATTTCATTCAGCGCAATATCCATTGTCAATGGTCCATTGTCAATTTAATTCTTAGACCGGCTAGGTTCATTGTCAATTTAATTCTTAGACCAGCTAGAAGAACTTAAAGGGTAGAGAAAAAAATCTCTCCAACATAATAATAATAACAAATAATAATAATTATTATATTTCTATATATTTGCCATTCTTTTACGTACATTACAAGCATTATCTCATTAGTCCTACAACAATTTGTAAAAGGGTTCAGCTGAATGATGTAGACACTGCAACCATGGTTATATACCTGCCTAAACCAAAAATCAGAGGGCTAACCTGATTTTCCTAAGTATCCACAATTAGTGAGTGGTAGAGCAAAAGTCTGAATCCAATCTGATTGGAACACCTGCTCTCTTTCCAGAGTCACTGTGAAGATCAGTAGACAAAGGAAGTGATTTCTAAATACCTTAGCATCATTCAAATGTAAAGTATTTAATTGCAAATGATATTTGCTTTTGCTAATTTTTCCCCCCCAAAGCATTTTTTGATCCAAATATGAGAGCTGTATTAAGATCAAACTACTTGTTTGTCTCCTACGTTTTATTCAAATTCATGAAAGGGTAACAAAAAACCTAAGTATTTGGGGGATAAAAAAATATAGGAACTGTCAGGTTTCCTTTAATCTATATATAAACACAGACATACACAGTTCAATCTCACATGCGTGTATATTATTTTAGTCATACACTTGTATATATTATGAGGAAATTGCTAATAAATTATTAAATTCAAGTTAGGTTTGAAATTGTTCAAAAGACAGTTGGGTCCTTTAAAAAAACAAATTAATTCAGCAGAAAACACAGCCTCTTTAGAATCAAAATGTTTCAGAGCCACATCACTCTTTTTCTCACGTGAGAAACTTAGTTGGTAAAGGCAAGGAAGGCTCTAACAGAGGAGATACAGAAACTAAAGTCGTTCCAGCCTATTGTGGTCAGAGAAGTTTCCTGCTTTTCCCCAAGTGCCAAATTCTCTAGTTGAGGGGGTAGCAGTGGCCAAGCCATCTCCAAAGCAAAAGGAACAATTTCAATCGCCAGTCAAAAGAAATCCCATTAGAGTAGAACCCTAGAATGTTAGTGGTGGAAAGGATGCAGATTAACATCTGTTCCCTCATTTTATAAAAGAGAAAACCTAAGAGGCTAGGCTAGTAAAATCATTTGAGCAAATGAGTGCAGAATCTGTTTGCTAGTCTAGTACTTCATGATAACATGGGAAGTATTGGGAAGTGAGAAGAACATGTATTTATTCTACAAATCAAGCCAGAACACCAAAAAAATGACACATTTAGAGACTTATCAGTTAAAGGAGAAAGCCCCGTAGGTCTTTGTGTGGGGTAAACATACACAATCTTATTAAGAATTGTGGTGTCAGCAGTAGCATACCCATCTCACACTAAAACAGAAATAAAAGGCGTCCTGGTTCACACAGGGTTGAGAGGGTTCCCAGGACACAGGATTTTCGGTGCTAAATTGAGAAAGTCCTAGGCAAACCAGAACAAAATGCCACAGATGTTGTTTTCCTTTACATTTTCAATTTACATTTTTACCTTCCTTTCATTTACAAATTTGTCTAGAATGTGGTTGTTGATATTTAATAACCATACAGATACATGTACACACATACCTATACAGAACAGAGGAAAGAAAACACGTAAAAATCCCTACCTCAGAGACATTACGTTTTTAGAGAAAAAGAGATAATAAAAAATAAATACAACAAATAAACAAAGTATAAAATATGTTAGAAAATTCTAAGTGTTATAAAAAAAAATAGAAGAATCGATCCAGGGCACCAGCTTTAAGTAGGATGTTCAGAAAAAGCCTCACTAAGAAGGCAACATTTGAACATGGACTTGAGGGAGGTAAAAAGAGCAAGCTACATGTTTTGGAGAGAAATATATTCTTGGCAGAGGGAACACCACAGACAAAGAGTTTAAGCAGGGAGCAAGCTTTATGTTTTTGAGGAAGAGAGAAAGTCCAGTGTGGGCTGGGGACAGAATAGGAAGAGACGAAGCCAGAAAGGAAACTCGAATTCTTCAAGCTTGTTTAGATGCAGCACACATTATTGAGTAGGTGAAGAGCTGGACTGCTAAGAACGTTTAAAACAACAATAATCATGAAGTAGTTTTATCAGGAAGATTACAAACTAATGCAATGGTCTCACTAAAAGATGTTTACCACAAACTACAGATACAAGATTTGAAAGATTTAGAGCTCTGGTGAGCTGTGTGGTAATTATGTAAAACACACATCTCATGAGTTTTGTAGATTGAGGAGAGAGAGAATCACTATCTTTTATGTGTAAAAGTGAACATAAATAAATTACTTTGGAAAATAAGTATTCTATATGACATGAGTTATATTTTATATTTGCTAATAATTTGCTTTATATCTTAATAAGAGGCAACAGTGATATTAATTATACTGATATTAATAAAGAAAATGAATTATATTTCACAAAATGTTTTAAATTTTATAACAGAGAGTTAAGGTTGGGAAGAACATTTCTGATGTAACAAGTAAAATGACTAAAAAGTTAACACACAAATTCCAGAATTGAAGTGTAAGCTAAAAGATAATTAATAGATGTGTATAGTATTAGCCAGTGTTTGGCCTGTGACGGTGGTATGAAGAGCTAGAATTGTATTGGGCTATTAAGAATGCAGCAGATGTGACTTAAACTTCAGTAGCTTTCTAAATAACTTGAGAATCTTCTCCTCCACTCCTTACACCAACCCCTTTCCTATTTGGACTGTTGTCATGGCTATTAATCAAGCTATCTTCAACTCTTTCCCTTTGTTTCTTGCTGTTTTTTTCATTTTTTCATTAAACCATTTTACTCAAGCCCCTTAGTTTGTGTCTGAAAGTTTTTCTGCCCTTTGACTCCTGGGAATGAATGTCTGTCAGTTAACATGCTTGGAGAACACCATTGCCTCAGTGTAATTCTCCACATGACAATGGCCCTAGAGACTGTTATTGTTTGGAAAACATGGTTATAATGCAACCTTACAAATCAATAAATGGTAGTCTACTTTTGTAAGGCTTTTACTAATCTTAACTATTCTCAATCATAGTTAATTTAACATGGCTTTTATAGCATTCCCAGACTATATTAAAACACTTTGTTTTTAAAAACGTACTCTAAATTCTTTTCTAGAAATCTTATCCCTAACAGGAAGTTCTAGTATATAGCTCTGACATTTTATGAAAGCTTGGTATCCAAATCCATCCAAATTTTCTCTCAGCTTTCAAAGCTGTCTCTATGATTTATATACTTCAGTATTCTATTAAGGTTGCATAAAATAAAGAGATATTTTAATTTTCATTTTTCCTGATAAAATTTTAAGATTTTAAAATAAAACAATTTGTAGGTTATGTTTCAAATATATACCATGTTTTTACAGCACTCTTAACATAACATAGACTCTTAGAGTGTTGGTAGATGTTGTATTAAGTCTAACCATATGAAACTGACATTTTTGTAAGTCTGAAACAGCCAAACACTGGATCTTTTATATAATTAAAATTAATTAATATATCTATTTTTCTAATTATTACCTGGTCTAGCCCTTTCTAAAATACCCTTCATTAATAATTTTTTATCATCTGATTGAGGATTGTAATATTTTCATTGACTCTTAAGGCAATTATTTCCATTATTGAAAATTTTTAACTTATGGAAAGTTCTTCCTAATTTTCAGTAAAACTCTATATCACTATTACTTCATTTTATGAGTAGAGTGTTTATATTCTTTATCATGAAAACCAGAACACTTTTGAGAGTGAAATAGGACATTCTTAGTAATTAAGGAGGGACATCAAGTGTAAACTGAGATGATGCCAAACAAATAAGCAGGTACAATCATCCTATATATGGGTCGCAATGCATGTTAATTTTAATTATATAAAAGTTCCAATGTTTGGCTGTTTCAGACTTACAATGAATGTATATGATTCCTCCTTTAAAAGCTACCCTTTAAAATAATTTAAAATGATTTCTTCTATAGCTTTTTCTCCTGTCTTCATTAAATTAAACACAATTTCATTTCTTTAGATCATTCCTCTGCTGAAATGATTTTGAACTCTATGCATTTAACTTAGCTTAGCATAATTAAATATGTATTACAAAGCAAAAAGAATCAAACTAAATCACCTTCTCAATCATGAAATTAATATACTATAAAATTAATGGCAACATAGTCCTTAAATTAATTTTTAGTTGTAAATAACTGTGGGCCCCTCATGCGCCCCATCTTTCCTTCTTATTGACGCTACACTCTTTTTAGTCCTCTCCTTCTCTTACCAGTGTCTTGGGTCTGCAATGACAGAAATAATATTTAGACTTGCCTTTGTTTATCAACATTAAAAGTGTCCTAGAATCCTTTAGATTGATTATATATACAAATATACAATTGCTAGTATTCTTCCGTAGAAATCTGTTCCTCATTTTGTATTGTATTCTTTGTAATTGTACTCAAACTAGTAGATAAAAAGAGTGCATGGAACTTATACAGGGCTTTGTACTCATCAGTGGTTCTTACCTCTGCTATTTACCATATTCTTCACAGGTGTGCAGCCAAATGCTAAAAGATACTAAAGTGGCTGTAATGTGCAGAAATTTGCCTTTCAAATACTAAGAGATGTTAATTTGACAATAAACAGTTATATTCAGTGACACATTGCTGGAGGTGATGATATAAATTCTGTGAAATTGTAATTAGTTTTACAGGAATAAACACTGTGAGAAGTTCTTCTAGAAAATATAATTATTCCTCCTGTGTTTAGTGTTTTCACTTTTTAAAATCCCTTCAAGGGTGACCCCAAAAGTTCTAGTGTTAAAGAGTTTGCTTCAAACATGAAAAGTTTGAAATCCACTGTAATAAATGTTTATTTGCAGAGTGATGATTGACAAGCATAAGTAAAAAGATGAGAAAAAAAGAGAATGAGAGGTATCTTTCCTATATGTCTTTATGAGTGAGGTGATATTTATTAGTGCTAAACCTAAAATCATATTGATATATTGACTCCGATTTGCTTGTTGCTTCTTAAACATTATTATATAACCTTAAAAACCTTAAACTACCTACCTTTATATAAAGCAATCTTATCTTCCTCTGCCCATTAACTTAATCTATTGTTTTTAAACTTTAAAAATATATTAAGTATTAACAAAATTTTAAAAGTACTATGGTGATAGTGAGGAATATAAACACTATAAAATTATAAGCTCATTTCACATTAGGAAACATTTTAAGTATGAGAAGCTAATCTGTCCATGTAAAGCTTTATATTGGGACATTATCTTATCCTTTAATAGAATATCATTTCCTCAGATTCCATGGGTTACTATGGTATCCTGCTTATATTTGCTTCTGCTAATGTTCCTGAGTCCATTAATGTTCAGTTGTGAAATTGTTTTGACTAGTAGACTTGGCAGTTGCGGCTAATGTAGGATGAAGAGAGCAGCTCCTTGAGCAATCAGAGAGTGTCATAAATAAACAAAGTGAAGCATCATTGTCACAAACTCATGTTAAATTATCGTGGGCTTTATTAGTATGTCAATATAACCATAAACTTGACAAAACTCCACAATAAAAGTGAGTTTCAAGTACTTGTTGACCATCTTTCTTCAAATTAGCATTGGTCACTATGGCAAAAATTGGTCTGTATCATTTGGTCAAAAATATTTAATGGTTTATATAATTTGCAAGTTAGAAAAAAGTAAACAAGCTTGTTTTACTAATTCCTTTGATTTGGAAATCACATAGAAAAGATGAAAGTGTACACACCAGCTAAGTACAAATGTTAAGGCTCCTTAAGGCAAAGCCATCTGTTATTGATTATATTTTTATTGTTACTATTTTGTTTCTTATGACTAGAATCGAATGTGAAACAATTTGCTCCTTTGTTCACAAGGGCTTGATATACATGATATGATCAACAAATTTACTCACTATGATTTCTGTAATTCCTTTATATCACTATATATCTAGTTCAAATATGTGTTAAAATTTTAGAATCTATATTAAACATTGAGAAGAAAACACTAATAAATTTTAAATTATAGTAGTGAGAAATCGTTTTTCTAACAAAACCAGTGAGTAGAACTAAAGAAATTTTCTGCATCCTGGGTACTTAACTTCTTGATAGAAGAGTCCTAAAAAATTAATTTAGCAAAGACAATTCAAGTGTGATGTTACATGTGCTGGAAACAGTAGCATTTATGGTTTAGTAGAAATGAGTTTTCAAAATCCAATTATTCTCTAAGATGTTAAAAATTAATTTAAAAATATAATTATACTTTGTCATCCACAAATGCCTTAATACATACTAAAAAAAGTTATATCTGAATCCTTCAGGATTCTGCTTATATTTGAAAATAAACTTGAAAATATATGTCTCATCATTTTTATTTCTTCTCTGCCTTTTTTTTTTTACTTTTTATTATAGAAAACTTAAAACATACAAAAATAGAGCACTTAGTATAATGAACTCTCATGCACTCACCATTCAGCCTTAACAATTATCAATAGTTTGCCAATTTTTGTCATCTATCTCCACCTGGCCTATATTTATAAAAGTACTTTAAAGCAAATCCCACACTTAATATTACTTTACCTATTTATCCTTTAAATTTATCACTTACAGGTAACACTTTTTTCTATAACATTTCCTAGTACCACTATCACATTTTACAATGTTACTAATAATATCTTAATTATTATCAAATATCTTGTTCCTATTCAACTTTTATGATTTTCTCATATATATTTTTTTCAGTTTGTTGTTTTTATCAGTAACAGCCCTGCCCTTTCCACCTCTTCTGAAATAAAAGGCCCAGATATCACATTTGGTTGATGTCTATTAAGTTTCTTTTAATCTACAACAGTTCTCCCTTTTCACTCTTTTTTATTCATGTAATTTATTTGTTGAAGTAATCATGACATTTGTCCTATAAAATTCCCACCTTTCAAATTTGGCTGATTTTCTCCTCTTATCTTCTTAATATCTTTTATTTATTTTTTTTTTTTTTTTTTTACAGAAGACTATGCTGGAGCTGAGAGAGATTAAATGACTCATCTGTTGTTGTATGATAAAACAATAGAAGCTTAGGACTGGAACTCATATTCCCTGCTGTTGAATCTAGAGCATTCTACAGTGTGGGAAAGACGAATAATAAGAAGTTTAGAGATTGGCAACTTGGGCTGGGAGCAGTTATAGTCACCAGCTGAGTAATCTTAGGCCTGTTACCTAAATTTTCTGAGCTTCATTTTCCAAATTAGAAAAATGAAGATAATAAATCCCTTTTTTGCCTTCCAAAACACTCATTAAATGGTAGCTGCTTTTACATTATTATTTCAAGCTATATCGTTTGTCTGTTTTGGAAAGACCATGTTGTTTTTGATCTAAAAGAATAGTATATTTAGGTTCATCTACAGGCCTGGTGGAAAAGAAGTAGAATCAGATAAGGAGTTATTTAATAGGCCTTAAATTTTTTTGAATGTCAAATCAAGCAGGAACCATTTTCTATCAACTTTGTTTCTTTCCTCATCTTTCTATCCCAGATTTGATCCATTTTATCAAGACTGCTGTGGCAGAATGTTTAATATTCCTTTCAAACTCTGAATTCTGCCTCTACTCTAATCTACATCCTCAAAAGACACCCAAAAAGTGTGTCTGGCACAACCCAGATGATTCCATTTGCTCCTTTCACAACCCAGAACACTGTACAACATTATTCAGCTAATCCTCTCAAATCACTGTTTTTATACAAAGCATCTTATCACACATGTTTAGTAATTGTTTCACATTGTCAAAATTTATTTAAATTTTGAGGACATAAAATAAAATTATGTTCAGCCTACTTAAAATAGAATTGTTTAATTGCTTAAAATATAGCTGCAGTAATAAAATAAGTAAAGTGATCCCTTTCCAGTTTAATAAAGTGTTTCTTGGAAAAAAGGAAGAGATGCCTCTTGATAGTTGCATTTTTACCAAGATTAACTAAAGTGAAAATTGGGTCTCCGAATTGTAATAAAAATGAAAGAAGCAAAATATCTGATGGATCAGATATGGTCAGGGAAGAAGTGAAGAAAAGGAAATTCAGAAACCAAATGTTGACCCTCAGATAATGCCTCAAGACCTTGAGCAGTTCCATTGATATGGTAAAGTCTAAAGCTAAATTGCAGTGGCATAAAAAATAAATTAGATACAGTTAATTAAAATAAAGTTTGGTGGCAAATGAAAGACTGGAGATGGATTTATTACTTGAAATATAGGTTAGTATGAAGAAAGCCTTGGAAAGGAGGTTTGGCTTTTCCTCTGAGATAAGAGGAAGAAAGAGTGGCTGATTAATTATATAAACTTTGAGATGAAGATGAATGAAATTAATAGGATCTATGCTTCATGGACTGTAATTTCTTGGAAGTATGATAATGGACAGCTTGTTGGGTGCCAGGTGAGTTTTTGAGGAAAGATTTCCAGGAGTTGGTAAGCAGATATGAAAAAGACTGATTAGGAATCAAGACAGCTGACTATGACTGAAAAAAATGTTTAAGGATGACTGACAACAATGACAGGCAATCTTTCTTGAGCACAACTCAGGCCAGGAGCAAGCATGGAGAAAGCCAATGATTGAGAGAGAGCAGACATGACAGTATCCAAAGAACATGACAAGACTGTTGTTGCAAGTGAGACTCCTGTTAAAAAGACTTAAAATGAGCTCCAATCAGGATAGGAAGAGAAAGAAAGCCCAGAGTGGGTGACAAACTGGGAGGAAGGATTACAATCAGCATGGGGACATTATGGAAGGATAGAAAGAATATTTTGGTCATAAAGGGACTTTCAAATTTCAAGGTCTCAAAGACTGGACCATAGGAGTATGCTGCTGAAATAGTGAAGAAGTCATTGGATTAGAGAAAAAGTTTGTCAAAAGGATTATCATTGAGGATACTGAAGTTACAACCTTTGAGGAACCTTCAGAGACCTTCCAACAAAGACCAAGGAAAAAAGAAAGAAAAAAATTTGAAAAGCCTCTATAAAACTTACAATGAAGTGGAGAAGAAGAGAGGGAGACTGACTCAAATGGGATGAATTAACATGTCTGAGAATATACAAGGGACAAAAATTTTCCAGACGTACACAGTAGGCAGAGAGTCTTTGCCTATCCAAAGTAGCAGCTGGGTGGAATCACAACTTAATGTCACTCAATTCTAAACTCATTGAAAAACATTAGAACAACAGTTCTCCCAAAAAAAGATTATGGAAAAAGTGGTTATAAAATATGCATTATAAACATTTCTTCCATATTAAATTATTTTTTAATACCTACAGACATGAGTTCCTATTTAAGATCAAGATCCTGCCAAATTTTGTTTTTTTAAGAGAAGAAAACCAGAAGAAACTTCAAGCAATATTTTATTTGAAATGTTATTTTTAAATATGACCATCAGATCTCCTGAGATGAAAACCTATTCTAATAAAAGTTTATTATTAACAGGACTGAGGGAGCTGAGCAAATGGAGAGAACTGGACAGAGACAAGATATCAATAGCTGCAAATATAAGTATTAGCAAATTCTCCCAAGAGTGTCTCCTCAGACACTGTGAAATATCTGAAATAGTGATGATGTAGAAATACTGATGACAAAGAATTAAACAAGTAAAACTGTAATATGCCAGTTTCATAGCAATTTCTAAGTACAAAGGAGGAACAAGTTTCTGAATTAGCGAAGAATCCAAAGCCAGGCAGGATGAGGACAAGAGACACACACTCCACCCCATGGTGTGGCTCTAGAGAGTAGAAGGTGCTACCTCTAAGAAGATGTAATGCCACAATCTTAGAACCAACTTCAGAAGCTGTTCAAACTGGAGAACCAATCTGAGCAGCAGTGCAGAACACAGATTATTTCAGGAATGTGCTGAATGATCAATAGTAAGGCAGATCTGTGGTTATCACTTCAAGAGCATTCTCATAAAGAGAAAATTCTCAAAATCTAACATGAAGTATAAGACAAGACTCCATTTCCTGGACAGAAGAGAAACCGGACATGGTAGCCTAGAAGCAGGGATGTCATAAGGACAAGGATTGAGGGTGGGATTTGTGTACAGGCCAGGGTTCTCCTTATTACTAATGAAAGGGGAATAAGACAAAAGCCAAAGTCCTGTGGACTAGGACACCATGTAATGACAAGGAGGTATCACTGAGGCTTGGCAGTTTCATACAGTTACCTGTGGTTGTCAGTGAAGAAGACTAGGAGGAAAAAGGCATCACAGGAGTCTGGCTGATTTACTTGGATCATGCATCCTGAGTTTAAGACTTTAGTATCAAACACTTCATTGTAGCATTAATAGAAAGAGAGCAATTACTATCCAACCTGCTTTTTTGGGATAAGCTTCAGGGTGTGGTTACTGATGTGGTTACTGTTATGAAAGCAATTTCCAATTTTAATAAAATGGTAGAAGTAAAACCAAATGGCAATGGGTTGTTAAAGAAAAAGGAAAGAAGAGGGCAAAAAACCCAACAGTATAAATTACTTCCTCCACAATCTATTAGTAAAGCCACACTCCTTGTCTGAGAACTTGAACAAACTTAATCATTTGGTCATGGTGGAATTATCAACACAAATTCCAAGGGCAGTTCAAAACCGTGGTAGAACTTGATTTTAACACCTTAAGCATCCAGATGAAACAAATAAGAAGGCTATTTCATAGGTTTTCTTTAAAGTGAAAACCCAAATTTCTCATAGAGTCACAAACCTCTAGTAATGTAAGAAAGCACTTCATCTGAGAAACATAGAAGGAAAAGAATAAAGAAAGATAAAGGATGGTACCTGGTGAGTAGCAAAGTTGAAAACTGGGTAGATATTTTTTTCACACGAGCTTGTTTGAAGGCAGAAAAGAAGTTGAGGGAGAAACTGAGCTTAAAAATACGTGTAAGAGCTAATATTTGAGAAAAAATAAGATAAGAAAGCAAGAGGAAATATTAATAGCATAAGGAAAAAAACTGGATTTTCACTTAATGACTACATTGAATTATCAATCATGTTAAATTGCTTAATCTGTCTAGACAGATGTGATAAATACAAAAGGACAAAAACTAATAAATGTAATGGGTCGTCCACCTTAATCAGTCAATCATTCAATCAATAAATATTTACTAAGTAGTTGGGAAATGATGGAGGAGAAATATTAAATATAATATAAATGTGTTCAAAACTTTTAAATTTAATTAGGTACACAAATCCACATAAAAGATTAGTGAACAGTTTATTATCACATATATTTAATATTACTTTTCTATGTGATGTTTCAAAATTTGTATGTACATTTATTAATGCAATGAATTGAAATAGACAACTTTCAAAGATTGATATGATAGGCTCTATGATAAAGATCATCAGGAATACCTGGATATCTATGTGGAAAACATAAACATTATCCCGTACCTCATGTCATACACAAAAAAATAACTCAATGAATCAAAGACTTACATATAAATGACAAAATTATAAAGCTTACAGAAGAAAACAAACAAAAAAAAATTTCTATGACCTTAGTATAGGCAAAAATTTCTTGGGACACAAAAAGCACTAACTATAAAAGAAAATTTGATAAAAATAAACCAGTAAAATCAAACTTTTGTTCTTCAAAAGAGACTATTAAAAATACCATTAAGGAAATAAAAAAGCAAGTCACAACCTAAACAAAAATATTCATCAGACATATATCTGACAAAAGACATATGTAAAGACCTCTTACAAATTCATAATAAACAGAAAATAACTCAATTTAAATGAACAAAATATTAAATTGAACACTTCATAAAAGAAGATATAGATATACAAAGAGTCAATAAGCACGTAAAAAGATGTTCAATGCTATTATAGTCATCAGGAAAATACAAATTAAATCTAATGAGTTGCCACTTTGAACCCACTAGAACAGGATAAAATTTTCTTATGAAGTGTTGATAAGAAGTGAAGCAAGCAGAACTCTCTGGTGTTCTGGTGAAAGTGAAAAATTGTATTACCACTTTGGAAATGAGTTGGGGAGTTTTTCACAAAATTAAACACATAAACTCTTTGTGACCCAGCAATTCTGCTCTTTGTTATTTATCCAAGAGAAATGAAAATATGTGACCACAAAAAAAATTTGTACAAGAACATTAATAGTAGCTTTATGCATAATATCCCCAAATAGAAATAACCCACATGTCCACGACAGGAAAATTTATGAACAAATTGTGGCATTTTTATACGATGAAATTCTACTCAGAAATTAAAAAGAAATCAAGTACTAATACAGAAAACAATGTGGATGAACCTCAAAAATATTATGTTGAGTTAAAATAGAATAGATAAAAGTACATAGCAAAGAGTACATAGTGAATGATTCCATTTATATGAAGTTCTAGACAAAGCAAAATAGAAATTAGAACAGAAGTTGCCTTTGGGTAATGGGGGGTGGCAGTATTGATTGGGCTATGAGAAAACTTTGGAGAGATAAAATATTCTATATTTTAATTGGAGTTGCAGTTACACATGTCAATAACTGTCAAATTTCAATGAACTAAATACTTATAATTTGTGCTTTACTATATATAAATTATGCCTCAATTAATAAAAAAGAACTGAAACTGGACCCAATGATTTCTAAGAGTCCCTTCCTATTCTAATATATTTGTCAATACTGTAATAATTTTCCAATTACTAACTTTGAGAAAAGTAATTATTGAAGAAACTCTATGTTCTACTTAGAGCTATTTGCACATTACTATTTTAAAAGCTTAACATTATATAAGTCTATGAGTTTCAAGTTGCAACTAATGAGCTATTTAAATAAAATGGTACCATATGTGACTCAGATGTCTTTCCTTGTATTATTCAAAGGCTCTGAATCAACAAACCTTCTAATTTCATTTCTAATCAGAATTATACTACATTACTATGAAATTCCTGCATTATTTGTTACTATGACTCTTTACTGTGAAATACTTTTATTGTCTAATATTTTCATATTTTTAAAGATCCTTATTGAACTGGGTAGTCTCCTTTTCCAGTTGAGATGGTGAAGTAGGTAAATGCTGTGCTTGCCTCCTCTAACAACCACATCAAAATTATAACTAAACTACAGAAAAGTCATCATTGAGAATCACCTAAAATCTAGTTGACCAGACGTCCTACAACTAAGAATATATAGAAGAAGCCACTTCGACAGTGGTAGGAGGTGCAAAGACACAGAATAGGCTGGTCCTATGCCCACGTGTGGTAGTTAAAAAATGGGAGGAATATCTTGGCTGCAGATTTCTTCCCCTGGAGGGGTCCTAGCCCCACACCAAGCTCCCCAGCCCAGGGTTTCAGTGCTGAGAAAAGAAGGCCTCACAAAATCTGGTTGTGAAAATCAGCAGAGACTGTGGCTCAGTGAGAGGAGGACTGCAGGAGTCTCAGTCATTCCTCTTAAAGGGCCTGAACATGGACTGACTTGCTGATGGACTCACACACTCCGAGCTTTAGTGCTGGGGCAGCAGCTCAAAAGGTGCCAGGGACATACAGGGAGAAATTGAATTGACTGGCTTCAGGGACAGGGCTGAAGGGGCAGCTTTCTCTCAGACAGAAGTGCTGACAGAATCTATGGTTTCTTTATTGAGCCCTCCCTTGACTCAGCATGCAGACACAGACAGCTGCCATATCTGAGTCTCTATCAACCTGGCTAACACTGATCGCTGTGCCCTGGTGATTTCCTGAAATTCTGCCCCACCCAATTTGTGGACCCACCCAATTTGTGGACCCACCCAATTTGTGGACCTACTTCCAGTGGCTCCTCCATACAAACAGCCTGTCTTGGCTCATGTTGTGAACTGTCCTAAAATCTCTCAAAGTTTCACAAAACATAAACAAGCAGCATCTGGCCTCAGCATGCCCATATCTCTGCCTGAGCAGCCTCAAGCCTGGCACTAGTAGCAGGTGGCCTTAGTTCACAGCTTGAC
>NW_011888783.1:9431753-9442404 GCF_000151845.1 Pteropus vampyrus | reverse complement strand
TGAACCCGAAGAGGTCCACATCAAGACTATCATAATTAAAAGCCAAAGTTTAAAGACAAAGAGAGAAGACAATAGCATCTAATTACCTACAATGGAGCCCCCATCAGATAATCAGTTGATTTCTCAACAGAAACTTTGCAGGCTAGAAGGATTGGCAAGAAATATTCAAAATGATGAAAAGCAAGGGCCTACAACCAAGATTACTCTACCTATCAAAGCTATCATTTAAAATTAGAATTGAAGGACAGATAAAGAGCTTCCCAGACAAGAAAAAGCTAAAGGAGTTCATCACCATCAAGGAAATGTTGGAGGAACGTCTTTGAGAAGAAGAAAAAAGAAAAAAAAAAGTCAAAAATATGAATAATAAAGTGGCAATAACTACATATCTATCATTTGAAATGGATTAGGTACTCTAATCAAAAGATTGGGTGGCAGAATGGATAAGAAAACAAGACCCTTATATATACTGCCTACAAAAACTCATTTCAGATAAAAAGATACACACAGACTGAAAGTAAAGGGATGGAAAAGATATTTCATCAACATGGAAACAAAAAGCTGGGGTAGCAATACTTACCAGGCAAAATTAACTTTAAAACAAAGGCTGTAACAAGAGACCAAGAAGGACCCAGTAATCCCACTTCTGGATTTTTATCTGAAGAAACTTAAAACACTACTTTGAAGGGACATATGAAATCATATGTTCACTGCAGCATTATTTACAATAGTCAAGATATGGAGGCAATCTGTGTCCATCAATGAATGAATAGATAAAGAAGAAGCAGTACATATATACAGTGGAATATTACTCAGCCATAAAAAATGAATAAAATCTTGCCATCTGCAACAACATTGCTGAACCTAGAGGGCATTATGCTGAATGGAGTAAGACAGGCAGAGAAAGATAAATGCCATATGATTTCACTTACATGTGGAATCTAAAGAACAAAATAAACAAACGAACAAAACAGAAACAAACTCATAGATACAAAGAATATTTTGATGGTTGCCAGATAGAAGGGGGATTCGAGGGGTGAAAAAGGGGGAGAGATTAAGAAGTACAAAATGGCAGTTGCAAAATGATCATGAAGATTCAAAGCATGGCATAAGGAATATAGTCAGTAATATTATAATAACTACATATGGTGTCAGATGGGTACTATATTTATTGGGGTGATCACTTTGTAAGTTATATAAATGTCTAATCACTATGTTATATACATCAAACTAATATAATATTATACGCCAACTGTAATTAAAAATAAAAAATATTTAAAAAAGAAAAGAAATATAAAACTAACAACAACAAAAAAAACTGGGTAGTCTAATATAACATAGCATTTACTTAGACTTTCAACATGAACCAAAAGCCACATGCAACAAGGTGAAATTTATTTTTGACTAAACTTTTAAAATTAGTTTTTATGAATATTAAGCCATTGAAAATGAGAACAGAGAGGAAAATGTTTCATTTAAATCCCATTGGTAACTGCCTTCAAATATTACAATAAAAAAACTTCATTCTTTTTTAATAGTGTAAAGAACACTTTTTGAAACCTACTTAATCTTTGAGATAAATCTCACATCTACATCAACACCAATTTGTCTTAATTATCTTCCACTTAGTGATGTAAGTTAAACATGGTGAATCTCAACACCCCTTCAAAAAAAAAGTCCCCTCCTTTTTAGAACTACTTAAATCTATGCTTTCAGCCAAATGACTTCACAAGATAGAATAATGACACAATTTTCTAAAATGGGTTTAATAAAGCAGTCATAAATATCCTGAAATGTCAAAAGCCAGATATTCGATGCAATTCCTTCTCACTATCTCTTCCATCCTGGCACAAATACAGATGTTAGTCTTTTCCAAGTGAAACTGTATGAATATAAAGCTACTAAGAGAGATCATGAGAGCTCATGGCCCTTGCTGACATGAGTTCTACAGATCTTTCCTTCAAACTCAGAAACTACACAATCCCAGCTGTTCAAATCTCTGCCAAAAATAAGGGCTTGGAAGAGTTCCATCTGGCCGAGCTTTAACAGTACAAACAGGAATAAGCAATGCTCACAGGCAAGGATTTTGAAGGACTAAATAATCCTGCAAATGAAGGAAATAAAAATGCATCAGTTTGTGAAGGTTAAGTGGAAAGAAATGTATAGTAACATAATATGAAATTGGAGCTAAAGCATAAAGAATTAACAGGATTATTCTTACTTTGAGACAAAGAAGCCATGAATAATTTATGAAATATCTTTTATTTCCAAAAATGAGTATTTATCAGGATCATTTTACTTGGTTTAAAGTATTAGGGTTGGATTCTCTCAGGATGCAGATCTTTTCTATTCTATTCAATCATCATGGTCCAGGGACTTACATGGGCACTTTATTTTGCAGCAAATTATAGGCAAAGCTGGAATCCTAGACCACCATCTTTATGACATACTTCTAAGCATTTGCAGACAGGATCCACCCAAATCTTTTTTTTTCTTTCTTCACCTTTTCTCTTCCTACACTTCCTCCTTTATGCTCTTCACGCTAGTCCCTTGCTCCATCATACCTCTTTGCCTTTATTCATGTTTTTCCTGATTCCCTCTGCAACACCAATTTAACTAAGACTCAGCACCTCTTTTAAACTTTTCAAGTTTTCTTTCTCTCTTGCCCAAATAGAATAGATCATTCTCTCCACCATTCATGCCAATATGATATGTTCTCATTCATTTTGAGAACAATGGCATGTGTGCCAGTTTTATACCAAATAAAAACAAGTTATTTAAAAGCTTTTAAAACAGTACTTTAAAATAAGTCATTTTGAAAAAAATTGAAATTTACCTTCCAAATACCCTTATCTTTTTTCTTCTTAATTATCTATATTTAATAATCATGTATAGAGTTTTTTAATTGGGAAAATTATTTATTCATTTTTGGGATAATTATAAGTGATTGAGGGGAACTTAAAAAACTCAACTTACAAACTAATCAGAATCATAGTTATTGAATAAAGCAATGATAATACCACTGAATAAACCTCAGCAGGTCTAGGACCAGTTACATAAGTTGCACTGAAGAGCCCTTAAGAATGCACCAATATCCTAGAAGTGAAAAGTCAGACACAGAGCATGCTTCTGTGAGACTGAAAGATTTCACAGTCAAGATTACCAGCCAGGACAGGAATCATGGCTATGAGTCAAAACAGTGATTTCATGAAGTAGTAATGAACTCACAGCATTTAGGATCTAGAGGTGGCCATTATAGGAGTATAGGTCATCAAATCATATCATTGATGTGATTGTGATGGATTTTCTCTTTCTTCAAGAATCATGTGTAATTTTTGTTTTTGTTCTGTTTTTACCTTTTATATATTTTTAACTTTTAATTTAATTTTAATCATTGATAATCATTGTTTCTGGACCACATGTTTTGTTCACTAGTCTGTAGTCATTATTTATTTCTGTAACAATTATTTGCACTACTTCCACCTTGTATAATATTAAAGTAAGTTTTAACAATAATCGAATATACATGTCATAGGCAGAATTCTAAAAATAACCTGCAATGATCTTTATCCTTTTGTAACCACCTCTCCTTTGTAGAATCTATGAGTATAATGAAATATTCCTGCTGTGATTGTCATCTTATGTGGTAAGTTAACCTTAAGGTAGGGAGATCATCATAGGCGTTCAAAGCTAATCATAGAACTCCTTTAAAAGCAGAGGTTTCCTTGGATGGTGGCAGAAGAGGAAGGTAGAAGAAAAAGTCAGAGGGATTCAAAGCAAGACAAAGATTTGATTTGCGATTGAAAAATGGAAGGACCATGTGCAAGGCAGAGCACCCCCAGAAGCTGAAGCATGGCTCCTGGCTAACAGCCAGCAAGGAAATGGGAACTTCAGTCTCACAGCTGAGAACTAAATTCTGCCAACATTAGGAATGAACTTGGAAGTAGTCTTTCCCAGAGCCTCCAGATGAGAATCCAGCGTGGCTGACATCTTGATTTCACTCTTGTGATACTTTGTGCATAAAACTCAGCCAGTGTGCATGGCTTTCTGACCTATAGAACTTTGAGCTAAAAAGTGAATGTTGTTTTAAGCTACTGTTTGTGATAACTTGTTAATTAGCAAAAGAAAACTAATATAGCATCTAAATCCAAGAGACACAAGCTTAGTTTACTACCTAGATAAAAGAGCAAAATTTTAGCAATATTTTCTTTGGGGACAAAATATTTCAAAAACATTATTATTAATTTAGCATCTAGCTTTTTTGTTCTGGCACTCTCATAGAGTTCTAGCAGATTTAAATGGATATATCCTAAAATAGTAAATATAACATTTTGTAAAAGTTAATAATTAAACATCTGAAAATTAATATTTTGAGAAAAATATTTGTGAAAAAAATATTTAAAGGGATTATGTTGATAAATTCACAGTTTCCATAGCTTAATTACTGAAACTGATCATCAAGATAATTATTAACTACTTCTCACCATCAACATAAAATCCAGAAACAATATCCTTCTCATTCTGATCCCAAATCTTTCACTGCCTTATCTATAATGAATCTGCTTCTCAGATCCTCTCCATACTCTGAAAATTTCTTGAGGTTTTCTCATACTGTTTTTCTATTTTCCATACATCACTAGCTGGACTCCCTTTTCTTGCCCTCTGCCTATCCAATTCCTACCCATCTTGCCCCTAATCAGTTTTATTGAGGGAATAATTTACAATATAATTGTATATATTTAAAGTATACCACGTTATGATTTCATATACATATACATTGTACAGTGATTACGAAGATCAACATGATTAACATATCTATACCTCACATAGCTAATTGTGTGTGTGTGTGTGTGTGTGTGTGTGTGTGTGTGTGTGTGTGTGTGGTGAGAATGCTTAAGATCTACTCTCCGCAACTTTTAAGTAAACAATACCATATTATTAACTATAGTCACTATGCTGTATATGAGTTCCTTAGAACTTATTCTTCTTATAATTAAATATTTGTACACTTTCACCTATCTCCCTACTTCCCCTCTTCAACCACCACTACATTCTGTCTCCATGAAATTGTCTTTTTTTTTAAAAAATTCCACATATAAGTGATATCACATATAAGTGATACCATACAGTGTTTGTCATTCTCTGGCCTATTTCATTTAACATAATGCCCTCCAGTTTCATCCATATTGTCACAAATGGAAGAACTTTCTTCTTTCTAAGGCTGAATAATATTTCATTGTATGTATATGTATATCACATTTCCTTTATCCATTTATCAATCAAAGGACATTTAGGTTGTTTTCACATCTTAGTTATTATGAATAATGATGCATTGAACATGGGAGTGTAGCTATCACTTTAAAATATTGATTTCATTTTCTTTGGCTATATCTAGAAATGAGGTTATTAGATAATATGGTAATTCTATTTTTAATATTTTGAGGAACTACCATGAAATTTTTCATAATAGCTATACCAATTTACATCAACAGTATACAAGGGTTCCCTTTTCTCCACATAATTGCCAACATTTGTTATCTCTTGTCTTTTTAATATTAATCATCTTAACAGGTATGAAGTGACATCTCGTTATTGTTTTAATTTGTTTTTCCCTAATGATTAGTGATGTTGAGCAAATATCTAATGATGATTAGTGAAATACCTATTAGGTATTTGAATGGAACCATGAAAGATCCTGAAGAGCCAAAGAAATCTTGAAAAAAAGAATAAAGCAAAAGGCATCACACTTCCTTATTTCAAATTATATTACGAAGTTATAGTAATCAAAACAGTATGGTACTGGCATAAAAACATGTACATAGACCCCTGAAACAAAATGAAGAACCCAGAAATAAGCCACACATATATAGTCAACTGATCTTTGACAAGGGTGCCAAGAATACACAATGGTAAAACGATAGTTTTTCCAACAAACGGTGTTGGGAAACTGAATATCTACATGCACAAAAATGAAATTGAATCCTTATCTTACATCGCACACAAAAATCAACTCAAAATAGATTAAAGACTTAAATGTAAGATCTGAAATTGTAAAAATCTTAGAAGAAAATATAGGGATAAAATTCTTTGACGATCTTGGCAATGATTTATTGAATATGACACCAAAAGCACAGGTAACAGTAGAAAAAATAAATAATTGGAACTACATCAGAATAAAAAGCTTCTGCACAGCAACAGAAACAATCAACGAAATGGGAGAAAATATTTGCAAACCACATGTCTATGAGATTAATATTCAAAAGGATTAATATCCAAAAAGTATAAATAATTCAAACAACTCAACAGCCAAAAAGCAAATAATACTATTTAAAAATGGGCAAAATACCTGAAGAAACATTTTCAGTCATCTTTCAAAACACAAAGTCCTTCTTGAAATTCCTCTCTTGCCCCCAAGATCTACTCCTTTTCTGAATTCCTAAGCATTTCTTCTCTGTGCTAGTATTTTGCCATCATATTTATTTCTGTATAAATGTCATCATGAACTATTAACTTACCTTTCTATATGGATTTTAGACTAATCGAGGGCAGAGATTATATTATAAATGTAAGAAATGATTAATATAACAATTTATTTGAATTTCTATAAAGAAATTTTTTAAATAATTAGAACTCATGTCTCATAAAATACAAAGGAGAAGTAAATTAAATCACATTTTAGCCATGACTGGATGAAAAAGAAAATATGCTGATTCAGTATTCTCTAAAAGTTTGTGGTCATTTGAAGAGTTTGTGTTTCTTTCCAGCATAATTTATGTGAACTTTTTAAATTTTTACTAGAAAAAACACATCTAAATTATTCTATTGAACTGAATCAAAAACATGATCATTGTAAGACACATTATTATTTTTATATCACTAAAAATAAACAAAAAATGCCATTTAAATTGTAACAGAATGGTTTCATTATATCTCTGCATGACACTGGAGGTTACATCAGCTTCTCATCATCACTTTGGCATATATTTCATCATTCCTGGTGACGTGGCAACTGCTCTTACCTCTAGTTGTATTAACTGGGGAGTGAAAAGCAATGTTTGTGCATATAAGAATAAAATTGCAAGGTTTTACCTACTTCTGAGTATCTCCCTTTTGAGTTCTCCTCAAGTACTTGTTACTGCTTTGCAAGAAAATAGGTAATTAAGGTCACTTATCCCATAATAAATATTTGCTGCAATGTCAATTATTGGACCCAGTGCTCTATTTCCACTCCTTTCTCCATAAACAATTACCTTTCATTTCAATGGCATCTCTAGTATGATATTTTTTAGGATATTTTGAGGGGCAGTGAACTCAACATATTTAGTCACAATAATGTACCTAACATGACTGAGATAATGACAAGAGGAACAAAGATGACAAAGTTTACAAATGGTCTGGCAATTATGTCATATAAAATTTCTTATTTTTGTAGGTCAAAAACAGTCGAATGTAGACAATTTCATTTTGTCTAAAGTAATATAATTGCTATCTCTTCAAAAGGGATTATAAGACACCATTTATAAAGACGTAACATGATTTCAGAGGCATTGCAATGTGAGGGGAAAATGTGTGAATCAAAAAAAAAATAATATTTTTCAATAAACTTTTTCAGAATGAAAGCAATATATAATTTAGTAAATTCTTAGAGTCAATTTAAGACATACGGGAAAATTTCTGGGATAAGAAACCAAATTAGGAGAGCAGTTTCGCTGAATGTTTCAGAGATCTGTCTGAGAAAAAAACTGCCCTCCATCAATTGCATCAATATTTCAGGGTTTTGTGGGGTTTTCTTGTCTTTTTTTCATCACTCTGTATCACATGATGTCTAGTATTGGGGTCATATATATAACGAGTCTTAACTCTCCTACTGAATGGTAAATTTTTTAAGATCAGGGATGAGTTTAGGTCTTTTTGTTATCTCCTTCCCCAGCTAGCAGGCCAACAGAAACTAGGACCAGATACTTTGAAACCATGGTACCTTGAACAGAAAAGATGATCAGTACCTACTTGATTGAATGCATGAATGATAGGAAAATGTCAAAACTATATCTTAAAGATACAGTCTCTGCATTGAAGGTACTTACGATTTGTTTGGAGAGATGAAATTAACTAGCACAGACCAAAAAAATATATTCTAAATATAGTAAGATTTCAGAAAACAAAAGGCATTTTTTGTAAAGAGGTTTATATGAAAAATATGGGATTTCACTGAGCTCAGAAAGCAGTGACATGGTTTAGAGAGATGAAGCAAAAATGAAAGACAGTATGTATTTGACACTGAAAAAGTAAGAAAGACAAAGGGATACATCAATATATAAAAAACACTTGAGTTGGGCAAAGTCTGATAAAATTCCTATTCTACTCTTACAAAACAGTTTATATTTTAAATGTGCTGTCTTGAATTATGATCACTTAAAAGGAAGACATATTTAATATTCACCATTATTACTGGAAATGGACATATACATAAATTATAATACAAACTGCCAACCTTAACTATGCAACTCTGATCTCTTGTGCCACTTAACTCCTATTGACATGAAGACAGAGTTCAACATTGTCATAAGATGTGGATGTAGCGCTACCAGATTTTGAATTTATGATACTTTTTTACTATAGTGACCCATGCTAAATCATTTACCAATGACTCTTTACCTCCTACTATTTTATTGAAAGCTCCTTGTGTATAGGTCAAGTTATTTTTCAGAGTTGAATTAAGATTCCTTATAAAAATATTATATTATTTTACTATCAGCATCCTGATTGAACTCTACACTTAAATGATTATGATAATTTATGACAGCTATAAACATAGAGCTTTATAAAATTTATGTCTCTCCACAACTTGACCTCAACCTAGTTTGTTGAACTTTTATCTAACAGTTTCAAACCAGAAACATGGGCATGGAGGATAAGGGAGACCAGAGGAAGAGCACAGATGAGGAGATTCAAGGTGAGGTGCTAAATAAAAGGTAAGAGTTAGCTATTTCTGGAAGGTATCATAGAAGATAGAATTAAGAGCATTGAAAGGTAGACAATCCCACAGGAATCAAAGACCAGTCTAGAAGTGGTCCAAAAAAAGTAACAAGGAAAGAACGGGAAATGAGGTAATAAAATCGAGTCTATTAGTTTTCAGAAACTGCATGAAGAGGCAGGCCAACAGAAACTAGGACCAGATACCTTGGAACCATGGCAGTATTGCCTTTGGGAAAACTTTTAAAGGTATGAACTGCTTCAAAGTCACTTCAACCCAGTAATTACAAGTGAGAATAGATCAATGTTATTGTCTCATCTGTATATAAATTCTAATTAACTTTCAGGCTAAAATGCAAAGTGAAGGGTTAGAGATAAAGATAAAAAACTAACACTCCACTATGAAGTGTGACCCAGGAGGAACAGCAGCAGCATCACTAAAGAGCTCCTTGGCAATGCAGTATCTTACGTCACACCCAGACCTGCTGATTCAGAATCTGCATTTTAACAGGATCTCTTGGTGAGCTGCATGTACATAAAAATTTGGGAAACACTATGTAAGTCCAATTAAACTAATCTTTAAATTTAGTCCTAAGAGCCAACTCACCATCCCTGAAATAGTCTATGTGCTCAGTCTATTCTCTAAGCATACCCCCATATTATTATCACCACTAAAAAGCCTGACCCCCTTTCTCTCAAACTATGTGGCTCCCACCCTCCTTCAGGTTGCAAATCATTTTCTACCTCTTTGTAAAGTCTTCTTTTACTCTTCCACTCAGTCACTGGTCCCTTACCCTTACTAAATTCACAGTATTCCATCAGAATCACTTATTGGCAGAGTCACCTACTAATTTGTGACACTTCCTGTCTTGATATTTTGTATTACTATTTGAGGATTTAGATATGTTTTCAACTAACTTTAAGAGATAGCATATGCATGCTTTTGAGAGTGGTTTCTTCACATAGTCCCTGGATTCTATGCAATTCATTTGTTAGACTATTATAATTAAAGCCTTTCTGAAGCCTGTAAATTTACATCTGTGAACACAAACTGTGCATTACAAAATATAAAATTGTACACAGTTCACAGACATCTTAGCTTAGTTAATATATAAAATACCAAAAGATCGGTCTCGATTTATAAAACCAAATTTTTTTATGTACCATGTGAAATTGATTTGTAGCTAGAATCGTCTGAAAACTGAAACATTTAGTGTCCATCCATTCTGGTCTTAAAGCTCCTCTAATTTACTTTAATTTAGTTTCTACTACATCTTTAAAAATTAAAGATTCAGGTTTATTCTTGGTATTATAAGAGCCTGGCAACTTAGTCCTTTACTACGGTAAATCAACACCATCTACATAATGTACTGAAGCTGGCAAACAATCAGGTATTAGAATACCCTACAAAACAATGCCGTGTACTATTAGCCTTTTCAAGTCCTCTTATAGATTTTATTTGAGTCCTGCCACCTAAAATAATATGAGTAATAAATTAAGGAATTGAATAGTATTAAATATCTGACATATTTTCTAAATCTAAAAGATCATAAATCTAATCATATACTACAATTTCAAATACTATTCAGTTACTCAACTATCATTCTTATTTTTAGACATGCTATTATAATACTATTTAAACTTTTCATTTCATGACTTTCTACACAGTCAAAACTTGACA
>NW_011888783.1:9424696-9430498 GCF_000151845.1 Pteropus vampyrus | reverse complement strand
TATCCCCCAAATTACGTAAATAAAATAGTGGCAAAAAATGAGTACCATAATATTGTTCTTTCAGAGTTGCTACCTAACCAATTTGAAATTACTATTGCAATTACAATAAAACCACTCCCTTAACTTAATTATTTATTTAGTCAATAGAAATTTTGAAAAAGCACATATGGTAATTGAGGCTTGGTTTCAAAATAAAATCCAAATTCCTAGTTAAATTTTATCAACTGTATATAGCAACTTCTCAATCCAATGCTTTTTAGCTACAGACAGCATTTTTATCACAAATTTTTATCATAATAGAAAGTGTTTTGAATAGAAATGGAAGGTTGTACTGCACTATTCACTCACCATATAACCTATGACTGCACTTACAGTCTTCAATCCAGAGTTATCTCATTGGTAATATGTGTAGAAATAATAATATGCTGCCCCCTCCTCCAGGATTCACGTCAGCTTTAAATTTAAAACAATACAAGAGGAATATTATGAACTACAGAAATACCCTAGGTAGTTAGGTTTATCTTTGCTGTCATGGCCAAAAGGAAAAATGTGAGAGGAGACTATTGTTTTTACCAAAACAAGAAAGCAATAAAAAGAGAGTCTACTATGGTTCAACAATATGCAAATGATAACAGACTGTATCACACAAAAATGGTATACACTTAGAGACAGTTAATACACTTCATAGTTATGTTGGGTGATGACATCGGTATGACTGAGAAGAGAGTTTTTAAAGTATATATATATTTAAATGTTACAGACCTTCCCTAGGATAAAACAAGGAATAAACAGGAAACTAAAGATATAAATGAATTTCTACTTTTCTGCTTCTTCTTGTTATTTCTATCAAAAGCTACAGTCACCAAATCTAGTGCCATAACATTTCTAAAGAATGAATATTGTCCTACAAATATTTTCTTCTCAAATGAAAAGGTTTATGGACCCATTTTAGGTCAAAGGATTTTTACCAAAAAAAATTAGGTTTCTATGTGATCATGATAGTTATGATTTATCAAATGCTTAGACTATTTTGAGCACTATGTTAAGTATGCTATGCATATTATCTCATTTTACTTTCATTTCAACCCTACATGGCACTACTATTATCATCCCCACTTTACAAATGAAAAACCAAAAGGTCAAATTTGGCCTGAAATTTCAAAACCTTTTACAGAGTATTTTTAGGGGATCAAGATTTAAACATAATGAAGTTAACCACATTTATTTAGTAGTTTTCATCCTCAGCATAAACCTGAAGGAGTTTTTATTAGAAGTCAAATTATTTTTAGGTTTTTAGGCTCACAGTAAAAACGTTGATTTCCAGTAATGCTAGCAGACCAAACATGGCTTATTTTAAGCATTTGTTTATTATTCATTCATCATTTGTCTTTTCATTCAAGAAGTATGTATTTCAAATGCTATGCGTAGAACTCTGGTGGAGACAAAGAAATAAAAAGCTATTTCCCACAATAATCAAAGAAGATTTTTTAAAATACCCCTTACTTTTAGTCTGTGGCATACCTAGCATGCTGGACACCAGAGTGGATCATTTTTTAACACTCTCTTTATATGTATGAAAAAATTATTCTCAGAAATAATTATGAAATGAGACAAATAATAATGGCTAGAAAATAAATTTATACAGTAAACATTTTTCCTAGTTGAACTTGCATTGGTATGCTGGTATAAAAATATAAATAATAAATATTTTAGATATTACAGAAAAATGAAAAAGCGATGCATTGATTTTTTTAATTAATGTATTTTGTTTATAAAAAGTCAACAAATGCATGTCTACATGGTGTTCCATTAAAGTAATCATTAATATCGGTTTCTGTTTTGAAACTTAACTTCTGCATATTTTTCAACAACATTGTCAAAATTGATCTTCATATATTCGCCTTTGGTAGACAGTACAGCCAGATTTGTCCATCTTCACTCAAAATAATTCAAAGGGCACATTTTATTAATTTTGCTTTCAAAATGTGTATGAACAGGAAACAACAGATGTAAAAAAATATATAGGAAAAAGATTAAAGATAAGTTTAGCAGAGATTTACAAAATCCAATTGCACAATAAAATGCTATTAATGTCTTTATTTCTTCAGAATTGATTCTAAAGGCTTTCTAATGCCTCTGCAGTCAGAAAAATGCCACTAAAATAACTTCACCAGAAAAGTCAGCATAAATTTGTATTATATTTGGTAAACTTTCTCAAAGTTAATAATTGTTCAGAATGATCTGTGTCTGGCTTGAGAACAGTTTTTGCTTTCTCCAACACATTTTGAACAGTATATTTGAAATGATTCCACAGTGACCAAAAAACAGAACTTGGCTGACTACTTACTCTTGAAACAAATGTATATAGCTGAATTCGCATGTGCTGGGAGACTACTGAATAACTGGAAATTCTCCCAAAATATCTCCTCTATAGAACACAATGTTTACCAAAGAATAAGTAATATACATGTGTACATAACATATATAGGCATACACACTCACATGTACTTTATATGCTATATATACACATAATATATGTGTGTATATATACATATAATACATAATGTATATAGATATGTAGATTATTAAAACTCAACAGTACACCGCAGTTATTTAGGAATTAAATCAAGATAGGACTCTTGAGTATTTTATTGCTGATACTGCTTAGAATTGCTGGCACATTATGGCAATAAAAAGCCAACAGATTTAGCTGGCTATTATTGCTTTTAAATATTTTATAGAAAATGTCAGCCCATAGTGCCTGCACCCAGGGAGAACTGTCCCCAGTGTCCTATACTTGGCATGTTAGATTTGAGCCAGCTGGTATTTAGTCAACCAATTCATGTAAAAATATAATTATTTTTAGAAGTACCTATCGATATAAAAACAGTAGCCACCGAAATTCTCCTCCCCATTACCTTTTATTGCTCTACATTATTACTACTAGCTGTTTGAGACAATAAAATATACTTGAACTTCACATGAATTTCATAGTTTGGTAGATGTGAATTTGAATTCTGGCTCTGCTACTTACTAGCTGTGTAATCTTAAACAAGTTGGCTAATTCCTCTGAGCTTCACTTTTAAATTCTCAACTCTGAAAAACACTCACTACCATGACATACCTTATATAAATAACAAATGAAAAGGGACTTTCACATATTAGGTGTTCATTTAATGTAACTATCAATGATTATTACTTAGCCTTCACCTGGATCCCTAAATATTTCAGATTCTTTGGGCAGTAATTACCTGTGAGAAGTGGTAAACTAAATAGAGAAGTTATATTTTTTTTCCTAAAATATATTTAAAATTAACATGCAATATTTTTCCTGTTGCCAACGTAGTTTCTTTAAAACTGTTTATGTAAGTGATCTACACTCATTGCCCCCTTTTTATTACTACACAGCTGCCTGCTTTCTTCTGTTCTTCTAAAGGTCTCACTTAAATGTTATCAACAAAGATCATCAACTCTATGGCCTTTGCTCATTCTCATGGGAAAGGTTCACAAAATTCAGGAGCTGCAAAATCCATTAGAGGTCAATTTGCTTCCCTTACAGAAAGAAAACTGAAGCTCAGAATGGTGAAGCAATGTGTCTCATTAGCTAGATGCTGAGAAGAGACACAGATCAGCCTCTGCAAGCCTTTTGCTCCACCTTCATTACTACTGGTCAGTTGCTGCTCTGCAACTCTGTTGACTTCCTCCATTTTTCTCTAACTCTCTTTTCTCCTCCTAAAACTGGCATTTCTCTTGTTTCTTTCTTTAGCCCTCTTCCCTTGTCTTTGTAACCTCTCTTTTTTGAAATCTAATCTTTCCCCTCTTCAACTAGCATCTTTCTTCAAGTATCTCCAAAATCTGACTATATAGCTCCACTCTCAGATTTTGAAAAATCTGCTAGAAATTAACACCTGAATAGAGTAATGGCCCTGGTGATTAATCTCAAATATAAGGTCAAACTTAATTAGATAAGCAGTAAGATAAATCCCAAGATATATATACATGTGTGTGTGTGTGTGTGTGTGTGTGTGTGTGTGTGTATACATATATATATATACACTCTATGGCCTTTGCTCATTCTCAAATATATTTATCATATATATATGATAAATCCCAAGATATATGTGTGTGTGTGTGTGTGTGTGTGTGTATAATTATTTAAGGTTATTCTTTAATTGAACAAATACTTATCTAGCACCTATTATGTAGGGGGCACTTTGCTTGCACCGGAGATGCAACATATGCAAGCTCAGTCCTAAATTTGTGGGCATAGAACGTCTGTTCTAGGGCAGCAGGTACAGGCTGGAGTGTGGATTCAGGGTTCAGAACCAGTGATGCCCCATCCCCTGTGCTGGGCTTACGCAGACACCACCCGCCTGCTTGGTCCACAGTGTACAGAGAAGGGTTTCACCACATCATCATCCAGGGGTATCTGGAGGAGCTGAAGTTCATGAATTTTTACACCAAAAGTGAGGTGATTGACACGGCTAACATGAACTACGATTCCCTGGTGTCCAAAGTGGCTGAGGTGCTGGCCTCAGGCAGTGCCATCCAAAAGCAGAAGGTAGAGACTGGCATGTCCTGGCTCAGAGGAAAAGGATCCTGAGCTCGTATGCCACAGACTTGGGCAGGCATACTAAGGTATCAGAGACAGAAGCCAAGTGCTAGGGATAAGTGCCAACCTCTAATTTCCCAGGATCCCACAGATCAGAACCTGAGAGCCCTTCCCATGTTTGCCTTCAGCTGCCTGTCTCTCCAACAGGTAGGGAACCCTGGAGTTTCTGTTCGGGTCTCTGTCTCGCATTTCAGTGGAAGAGACAGACACCAAGCAAATCATAAACCTAAATGTATAATTACAAATACTTCAAACAGAAGTTAATAGGGCTATGAAATAACCATATTCTCATTTCCTGATAAGTCTGTGGATACATCTTCACTTACCTTTCCATTCATGACAACTGAATTATTGGAGGTTCACTGGGTATACCATAGCAGGGGAAAGGTAAGTCGAAATCTTTATATTGATGAACCTCTGATTTTCTTGATCTCATTTAACTGCAGTGGCCAGAATCATTAAAATTATACATGCCATATGGCCTATCAGTAAAAATATTAAAATAAATTAAATACGTTTCTTCCTTAGTAATAGAGACTTAAATTAGATCTTTAAGTATTATAATCAAATAATTATAATCAAAAGTAAGAATAATAATTCTCACTAGAGAATTCAAAATAACAAACGAGTTTTCTGCTTTCTTCCAGGTTCAGAGTATTTTGTAGGATATTGACTAATAAATGGTTTCTAAATTTATAAAAATAAATTTGTAAAAAATTCAAAATTTTATAATGAACAATTTAACTAATTTATCATTTAAAAATGTACTCACAGTTCAAAACTATGAATAAACATTTATTAGAGTGTAATTTATTTTAAAGAAAGCTTATAGCTTGACATGAATTGTTCCTAACTATAACAATAATGATTAACTATCTAAATATTAATGTGGGGTTATCATCTCTCTAATGAACATATAAGAACTGCAGTACAACTAATACAGGGCTATATAATAGAATAATATAGCTGGGCTCAAATTCTATTTCATGAAGATAGTATAATCACTTTCAGTAACAATGAAGAATAGTAAAACTTATAAGATATGTGGGTAAACATAAAGGATGTAAAAATTAAATGCACATCCAAGAAATTCTAATTGACGTCCACATTTATTTATCACTTCTTTGACAGGTTTCCACTAACAAGACACAGAAGAGAACTATTGTTCATTCTTTTCATGGTTACCCAAA
>NW_011888783.1:9391938-9424646 GCF_000151845.1 Pteropus vampyrus | reverse complement strand
AAATCTTTATATTGATGAACCTCTGATTTTCTTGATCTCATTTAACTGCAGTGGCCAGAATCATTAAAATTATACATGCCATATGGCCTATCAGTAAAAATATTAAAATAAATTAAATACGTTTCTTCCTTAGTAATAGAGACTTAAATTAGATCTTTAAGTATTATAATCAAATAATTATAATCAAAAGTAAGAATAATAATTCTCACTAGAGAATTCAAAATAACAAACGAGTTTTCTGCTTTCTTCCAGGTTCAGAGTATTTTGTAGGATATTGACTAATAAATGGTTTCTAAATTTATAAAAATAAATTTGTAAAAAATTCAAAATTTTATAATGAACAATTTAACTAATTTATCATTTAAAAATGTACTCACAGTTCAAAACTATGAATAAACATTTATTAGAGTGTAATTTATTTTAAAGAAAGCTTATAGCTTGACATGAATTGTTCCTAACTATAACAATAATGACTAACTATCTAAATATTAATGTGGGGTTATCATCTCTCTAATGAACATATAAGAACTGCAGTACAACTAATACAGGGCTATATAATAGAATAATATAGCTGGGCTCAAATTCTATTTCATGAAGATAGTATAATCACTTTCAGTAACAATGAAGAATAGTAAAACTTATAAGATATGTGGGTAAACATAAAGGATGTAAAAATTAAATGCACATCCAAGAAATTCTAATTGACGTCCACATTTATTTATCACTTCTTTGACAGGTTTCCACTAACAAGACACAGAAGAGAACTATTGTTCATTCTTTTCATGGTTACCCAAATTCCATGAGAGCCATTTACAAAGCATATTCCACTGAAAACTGCTCTAGAGCAATTATCAGGTTTTCCCTTAAGTTTCATCTGCAGTCAATGAATAGGGAACATTTGAGTATCTTCCACAGAACAGAATCTGCTCTAGTTTTTACTAACTTTTTATTAAAGTGTTACATTCATACTGAAAATTGTACAAATCACAAGAGTTAGCTTGATGAATTTTTGCAAATTAAATACACCCATACAACCAGAAACCAGATTTAAAAATGAAAAAAAGGATGTTGCCAATATTCAGAAGCCTCCCTCATGCATCCTTCAAAGGATTCCAGAGGTGATTGCTTTCATGACTTTCGATTATCTGTATTAGTTTTTCCTGTTTCTGAACCTTAAATGAAATCATATAGTATGTATTCTTTTGTGCTTGGCTTCTTTCATTCAATATTATCTTTGTGATATTTGTCCATATTGTTGCATGTATTTGTGGTTCATTCTTTCTCATTGCTTTATAGTATTCCACACAATTTATTTATCCCTTCTACTGTTCATGGTTTTTTGGTGTTTTTGTTTGTTTGTTTGTTTGTTTTAGGTTATTATGAGTAGTGCTTCTAAGAACATCATATATATGTCTTTAATGAGTATACAAGTAGACCTGGCATTGATTCCAGACTCTTCTACCTAGGCAAGTTATTTAAACTCACTAAACTTCAGTTTCTATATGTGTAATATGGAAATACTAAAACTCATATTCTAGTATTACTCTTACAATTAGATATAATGTAGAGAAGATTTCTGATACAGAGTGGATTCTCAATATGCATTGTTACCATGGACTAGAAATGTAAAAGATGCAAAGAAACTAGGCTAGAAAGAGCACTGTATTAAGAGTTAAGGCTTGTATACTAGTCCTGACTCTACCACTAATTAGCTGTGATAACTTGGTCAAAATATTTAATGTCTTAAAGTTTTTTATTTAGTTATCTATGAAATAAGAGAGTTGCACTAGACATAACATTTTTCCAACCTGATTGTTCTATAATTCTACAAATATAACAAGGCCTCAGCCTTCAATAAATTTATAAGAAGAAGAGATAGGATATAAACTAAATAATAAATAATCATACCAACTTCTGGCAACTATGCTCAGAAATACAGAGCTAGAAAAAAAAAAAGTGTTACTACCATTAAAGCCCAAGAGAAGAGAATATTTTGGTGGAAGAATCAAGGAACACTTCATGAAGATAGTAGCATTTTAATTAGGACTTGAAACAGGACAAGTACAGAGAGTAAGTTCAGACAGGAGATGGAAGGGAAGTATTGAAGCAGAGAAAGCAGGCCCAGAAGTGGACACAGGCTCAGGAAGGGAAGCATAAGACAGGTCACTGGGGATAATGAGTCATCCAGAATGACTACAGCATAGCATTTGTGAAAGGAGAAAGGAGACAAGGTAAATGGAGAATAGGTATAAAGTGTTTGGAATGCCAGAAGAGTCAATATTTCACTTGGCTGAAAATGAAGAGTCATTGCAAATTATGGAAGAAGGAAGTGACATAACCATGACAAAGCTCTAAAGACTAATCTGATAACTCTATAAACAAGGAACTGTGGAAGAGGAGTTGAAGATTAGAAGATCAATTTAAAAAATACCATAAAATTTTAGGAGAGAAAAAGTTTTTAAAGTGAAAAGGCACAAAGAAAGAGGAGATACATAAATAATATTCTAAGGTCATAATTAAAAGAACTTGATATTTGTTTTGTTATGGGAGACAAGAAATAGGCAAAATATCTATTACCTGTATATCTAAAATCTATTATCAAAAATAACAGATTTTAAGATCAAATGACAAGGAGTAGAAGTACAGGGAAACATTTTATGTTTTCCTCAACAGCTATCAACAGACACTCAAAGCAGCTAGGCTAGGCTATTCATCTAAGAAATAATTCTCAAACAGCTTATTGGAGACTTTGATGTGTTTATAGATATTCAACAAAAAGGGTTCCACTGTCAATTTGGGAAATACTAAATATCATATCTTCTTCTTAAATATTTACATTTAACATAAACATAATAAAGTTCTGGGAAATCATGTGGGGTATATGTATGTGTATGTGAAACTATTAAATCTTATGGGACACTAGTGTTGCAAGGGATAAAGTTTAGAATCATGCACACATCACACATATGCTTCTGAACTTACTTTAACAGAGTAAGTATGTAATAATAATAAATCTCTTTGGGGTAGTTTGGTATCAGGTATCAGGAGTTCATCCAGGTAAACATGTCTAAGAGATAAAAAATAAATGTAAATTGTCATGATAAAATTGAGATCTACAAATGTGAATTTAAGAATCACCTAACATATAGGGGGGTAGGGGAGGGTGAAATAGGTAAAGGAAATCAAATATATGGTAGCTGAAGGAAACTGGACTTTGGGTGGTGAACACAATAGAATATACAGATGTCAAATGATAATGTACACCTGAAAATTATATGAGTGTATTAACCAATGTTACCTCAACAAACTTAATTAAAAAAATAAAATTAAAAAAAAAAGAAGAAGAATCACCTAACAGAAGATATCTGAGATTTTGAGAAGTAGTTTTGCAATAGACTGGAGAAGTTAATGGGAGGATATGGAAGCAGCAATCTACACTTTAATGAATGGAAAGAAGAGAGATTGAATTGTGACTTGATAAAGTAGAAAAATTAAGGCACAATTATTTTAGAATCAGCATCTCCAGTTTACTAAATAAGTTATGGAGATATCATCTAAGCAGTCTAGTCTAGCGTAGTGTCAAATATGGAATCTCAAACTATTTCCTTGCCATCCCAATCTTTAAAGTAAAACTAGAACCAATAATCCACCTGAAAGTCCTAAAACCATTTTATGCTCAGAATTAAACTCATAGGCATAAGGTGACCTAAAATGCCCTAATGTTTACAGTTGTGGGTAGAACTTCTCAGGATAATACACTAATAGAAATAACTGTTAGTTTTCTGAGTATACAGTAAATTGTTCTCAAACAGGAAATGCTGGGTGTTCTGGTGTCTGGCAGGAAAGGAAGAGGGGAAAAAGAACAGAAAGTGAGAGAGAACAACAATCATAGTTTATCTAGACATCTATAAGAGATGCAAATTAACAACTACATGCAAGCTAGGGTCCTTCACCAGCCCAGTGTTGACATAGCCTCCATTAAGTGGACAAGTGAGGCTAAATTGCCAACTGGGCTAATAGGAAGAAGGGGAAGCAAAGTATTGGTAGGTAGAAAGAAGGATAAACAACAAATCATCCAGATTAAACACAGTGATTAAAATTATTCAACTTTAGGTGTTCAACTTCCACACTGAGTTTGTCTAAAACCTAGTATATGGAATTAATAAAAATTTTATATAAAGTTCAGATCAATGCTCATTTAGTACAGCTGTTTAGCTACTCAAAATGTAGCTACAAAATGTTTTTAATTTTTTAAATAAGCAAATATCAAGAAATAATGGATCTACTCTAGAAATGGAATGTATTTAAAACAAATTGTGTCTTTATCATCCTGTACCACAAAATTTACATATCCATTAAGATTTTTTAAATATTTGATTCTTAAGAGAGAGAAAATAGTTTAATAAGGTTATTATATTGTTTTTCAAACAGAATGTGGGATTTATTTTTCCTCTAAAAATAGATTCTTAGTATGTTATTTCAGGGAACAAAATCACAATAAAGTAAAATATTTTAAAATAATAAAATATGGCACTCAAGAATGGTCTGGAGTCCATCGAAATAAAACATCATCAAAACAGTAAATTTCAAGCATTTTGAGTATTGGAAAATCTATAGAAAGCAAAGCCTAAACAGAATATTACTAGACTGGCTACTATCAAATTATATTTAAACATTTCTATTAATGATATCATTATGAAGTCATAATGAAATCTAGTTCTAGTCTTTCACAATCTAGAAACCACATCCTCAGTAACTACAAGGGTCTTTCTGTTGCATAGAAAAATGCTGTTTATATTATGGTAGCAACAAATCTCTTCTGTTTAGAAACACTTTCAAAACAAATGCCTGAACTTTATCTTTCTTTTCCTTCCTCTTTCTTTACTCCTTCTGGAGACAGTATTTTATGTCCTAAAATTCCTAGTAAGTACCTTATATGTGACATGTCAAATCTATGTTTGGTCATTACAGTAAATCATATAACTCAGAGAACACATGATAATTTTTTTCTCTTGTTCTACCTCTAGAAGAGAAAATATTCACAGATATCATGGATATTAAATAATTCTGAGTAGCTAAAAAGTATTTTTAAAGTGATTCAAATCACTTACTTGGCCAGTCTGATGGGTTATACCTCAAGGAAAGAATTATATGGCTGGTCTGAGAGTCATTAAGGTCTCCTAACGTTATCAGTTAGGAAGGTGCAATCTGTAATGGCAAGCCACACTTAATCTGCTTGTTCTTAATGTCAGTATTCAGAGTTTCTTCCTCTGACTTACTATGACCCCTTGAGCTTCAATTTCTTTGTCTAGGAATTGGGGATCCATATAGTTTCCTTTCTGCTTCATACGGATATCATGTAAACAAATAGTATAACAGATATAAAAAAATTTCAAAACTCTACATATGGGATTCTACACAAGCAAAAGTCATCATTATCCAAAATGGTAATATTTGCAGATTTTAAATGGTCTGTTTTTCACTAAATCTGAATTTAGGGCAATGTCTTAAAATATCTCTTCAGGATGAAATGAGGGAAAAAGCACATGAGCTAGGTAAAATGCTGCCAAACTTGCATGTACTGTGGTACCTGGGTGTGATAATCCACAGATAACTCCCATCTGTTATTTCTTCATTTAACTGAGTTGTTTCACTAATGTGACATTGTTCATCATTCTCAATCTTTTCAAAATGTTATTTTTCTTTTTTAAACTCACACCATTACAGTTATGTAATATAACATTAACTATTCTTTCAACCAGGCAACTTTGTTTACCAAGCTTCTCTAAGAGTAAGTGAAAAATGTCAACTATGAAAAAATTTATTGGGGTCATACTATCTTCCAGATAAATAAGAAAAGAAAGTAAAAAAGGCAAAAAAACTAGCTGAAGCAAAGTGAATTTCAGAAAACTAAAGGAGCCATATTTTGAGAAAATTTGGAGGAACAAAACTGTGTACCTTGGAATACTAATTTCTGGAGTTATTAATAAGCTTTATGTAGAAATAGAATGTTTTGGGAAATATTAAAGTAAACAAACAAGTTTTACTGCAAAAATTCTAATATGACCTAATCTCTAAGAGAAGAGTGAGTATAGTAGGCAGGTTTTTTTTCCAAACTTACTTAATACTTTTGTTCAAAGTATCTCAGGGGAATGGTTGTCTATGATGAAATAGTATTTTGGAAACACTGAGCTCAGGAGTTCAGTTTATCAGATTTGTCTGTTTTAACAACAGACCAGAGGGCAACAGCATATATTCACAATATAAACACAATATGGCCCTTGACTCACTGTAACCAACCTATAGCCATAACCAACCTTTCAGCCCCATGTTTCTCCACATGCAGAAGCTCTGCTATGTGCTGGCCAATCAGGAATTCTCTCTATCTCCAAATGTCTTCCACATACTCACACACTTTTGTATCCCCATGCCCCTGCACATGCTATACCATCTTCTTGATGTCCTTTCCTTCTTCTTCCACTTGCCTATCATAATCCTACGTATGCTTCAATGTTTACCCTCAAATCTTACCCCATCTCCTGTCACTGTACTTCATATGTGCTTCTCTTTAGGGCAATAGTTCTCAAACTTGGCTGTACAATTAGAACTATCTAGAGAGTTTTAAAAAAACACTGATTCCTGGGTCTTACCCAGTGATTTTGATATAATACGTCTGAAATACAATTCCTGAATTAGGATTTTAAAAATTCCCCAGTGATTGTAAGACCTAGCCAATGTTGACAACCATTGCTTTGGAGTTCAGGGTAGTTTCTCTCTATACTTTATAAACCTACATCCTAAAAAAAGAGAGTTTAAGATTTTTTTAGAAGAGAAACAACCCTCTTCATATTCATGTTCATATTCATATTCTCAGACATTTTTGAATTAAAAAATAAAATAAAAATTTTGGCTTTATTTCTAATGATGATGCTAATCTTATTAAAACATTTTCCATTCTTCCACTCTTACTGTATGTTAATTATATCATTAGGAAAAGTGACTCCCAAATCTAGCTATGACTCATTGTGAACTGGGGAGCATGTGGAAATATATCAAAGCCCTACTCTGAGGCCTACTAAAGCAGAATATCTGAGGTTAGATCTTCAGAATCTTGTTCTGTTTTTGTTTTTGTTTTTGTTTTGTTTTTGTTTTGCAAGCTGCAATTCTAATGTCAATAGCAAACAGATTCATTTTGTGAATCACTGATTTAAAAGAGAAATTACATAATTTGTGGCTTTTTTGAAAAAATTTACTCATAATAGTGGTATTTGGGAGGGTTCAGCAATAGAAAACAATATCATAAATCTATCCCACTTAAAATAAATAATTTTTAAAAGATAATAATCATAAATTCTAGAGAATACACATTACAGATGAGACTCGAATATTATTTGAATACATAGGAAGTAAATACAAGGCCTCCTTTCCATATCACAGTTTTAATGGAATTGGAATTGAATTTTCCCAAATTATATAATTAATTATATTCAGCTTTTATTAAAACAGCTAATTTTCTTAAGTCTGTTAGTATGACGCTTGATAAACATCAATTCTCCAAAAGGAACTGGGAAGATGTAAGAGATCATTATGGGTGTAATAATTCATAATTTAGGCAATTAGGTGAAAACTTTTTAACATTTAACTTTTTAAAACTTTTTAAACCAGGAATTTCAGGCATGCTATAATCCTGGAGTCGAGTAAGCCACATTTGACCCATCAGCCATATGAAGGTCAACTGAACTTCACTATTCTGTCAATATTTTTTTCTACCCTCACTGGTTACTCAAATAACTTTAACAATATAAAATAAAAATTCAAATTATGTGCTGTCTCTTCAATGGCCGAATGAACTAGGAATAAACTAAAGGAAAGAGGAATGAGAAAAAGCACAAGAGCTTTTAGAGAACATTAACTGACCCTATTGTATATGCTTCCTGTTAGTAATGCCCTCCCACACCAACCCTGAGGTTGGCCCTGTGACTTTTTGAATTTTTCTTTTCTTTTCTTCTTTTTTCAATTACAGTTGACATTCAATATTATATTAATATCAGGTATATTAATATTAATAACATAGTGGTTAAACATTTATATAACTTACAAAGTGATCTCTCCAATAAGTCTAGTACTTACTCATTTGGTACCATACATAGTTATTACAATATTATTAACTATATTCTATATGCTGTACTTTATTTCTCCTTAACTATTCTGTAACAGAGGGACAGTAGCAATTTGACTCATTCAGACTCAATCAGAGCCTTGAAGAAGTATGAGATTCTGCTTCCTCTCAGGGATTCCTGCTGTGACCGTGAGAATATGTTCAGTCTAGCCTGCTGGAGGGATATGAGAGACACATGGAGGAAACCCAAGTCATGTAACCACAGTCTTCCTAGACCAGCCAGCTCTCAGTAAACCCACCATTTGGCCATAAATGCAAGAGAAAGCCCATTGAGATCAATCAAGTTTAGCACAGATCACAGAACCATTCAACTAATCTGCAGATTCATGTTGTTTTGAGCCACTATGTTTTAGGAGATTTATAAACAGCAATAGCTGATACGATTGTCTTCAGTATTTGAAAGGCTGTTCTGTGAAAAAGAGAGTTTGGATCTTTCTCATTCCAGTTCTACTAAAAGAGGAAAAAGGTTGTATTGATTGGAAAACAGATTTCCACTTAAGAAAGTACTTTCTAACAAGTCACTAGCTGTTCAAAGGTGGGATGGGCTATAGACATTGAATTTTCTGATCCTGAAAGAATTCATTTGAGAGCTAACATTAATGCATTTTATTCATTCAACAATTATATATTTCTTCATCTAGTCCTTTATTGCTATAAAATTATATACAGATTAACAGAATAAGTTTATTGGTTTTCTTGTTCTTTAACTAGCATTAGAAACAAGAACCAAGTGCTCATCCCTTTAGTAACCCTCTAATAGCCACCAGAATTTTCAGCCAAGATTTACTAGCCAACATACATCCTGAAAATGGAAAGCTACCACTATTATATGGACTTAACTACGCAAATTATTCATTTCTATCATTCATTCATTTCAAGGGTCACCAGCTAGCAGTTTGCAGCTGGATTTTGTTTAGTCTTTCAGTGTTTTTAAAAATGTGAAACTAAATGCTTTTTGTTTCCCATCTACCAACACTTCCTAGTTCACACATTTGTAATACTGACCTAGTTCCTTTATATATTTAAGTTTAAAGACTGGGTAAATGCATACTTATAACACTCATTCTACCAAAAGTTATGGAAAACACAAAGATGAATTCAATATCTACTTTAGCTTTAGGAATCTTACAGGTAGTAGAAGAGTTGCTCCCTTTCTTCAAGTAATTAATTATAATAGAATGAAGCAATATGTGCAGTAAAAGAGAAGCTGATAAAATGATATGGGAACTCAGAGCGAGAAACAATTGAATGTAGCTGGACTAAACAGCAAATGCTTAATAAGTGGGCATAGAAATTAGCAAGAGTCTCTTTTTTCCAATTTTATGTTATTGCACAAAGTCATCACCACTAGAATAGCTATAAGCATTTGGAATCTTCATTAGAAGAGATATCTAACAAACAGATGGTCCCAGATTGTCACATGCCCCTATTTGTATCCAAATTTTAATTTAATAGTATAATTTAAAAGTGACTTGACTTAATAGGATTTTCCTTTCCTTCCTCAATTAGGACTCAAAAATTGCCACATTTGTATGTAAAAGATACAGCCCTACTGTTTTTCATTTCCGATGGTCTCCAATTTGTTCTAAGCTCTTTGATCCTTAAAAATGTCAAATTAAATATTAATGTTTTTAAAGCTGAAGTGATGATTTTCATAAAAAGCCCATGACTTTCAATGCCTTTAAATAATTGGTGAATAAATATTTAATTAATATTTAAATACCTGTTTTTACTTAACAAACATTTCTAAAAATAATATTCTAAGATCCTAAAGGCTAGATTCACCAACACACTAAAAATAAACACTGATTTGACTCAGAATTAATGCTTCTTTATAACAAATAATATGATTTTAACGGAGCAGGTTTGGGATGTTATGAAGATAGCAAATCTGGAAGCTTTATCATCTGTTCCTTCAAATGCACTGTGACTTGCCCCATACGCTTACAGCTGCTCTAGTTCAGGAAATGTTGGGTTTTCCTCAATTAGAGCTCACATTCAAGTGGCCTTAATCAAATACGTAAATAAACTAAAGTGTTCCCCTGAGAAATAACTATGAAAATTATGTCATATCCAGTCACAGAGCTGAAGAGACTGGGGTTTATAAATACTACAGACTTCTTTAAATTTACTCCATTTCTACAAACATATCGGTCATTTTTAGTCTTACTAACTTTATTTTTCATTGCTTTATACCTAAATACTATATGTTACAGGCTGATTTTGAACATTTTGAACATTACCAACCTTTGAAAAACTATTTCTAAATCATATCAAGGTCTGAAATAAATGCAATTATCACCAATCTTCTCTAGCTTACAAAACAAGATTTGTGTATCTATTGACATTTTCCCATGTTTTAATCTAGTCTCTGTTCTTGGATTCATAGTCAAAATTATAAATTTGGATTTACTACTTCCTCATGGAGTTGCTCTGAGGATTGTATGCATGGTACATGACTAAAAATATGCTAAGATTTTAATGAATGGCAGCTATTAGTATTAATATTAATATCTACTGCTGCTGCTGCTGATAATAAGTTTACTGGAGATCATTTAAATTTGTGTTGAGTGTGAGTGAAATAATATCAGCAGGAGTAAATAATTTACTTCCAGACTTTAAAATGTATATCAAATTACAGTTTATCTGTTTGTGAGGAACACATAAATTAGAACTACTTTTACCACAACTCTGGGGAAAAAAAGCACAGTTATATCTTTCATGTTAAACATTACCATATGCTTACATTCATATGTGTTTGTTATTTTGCTTTGATCTTTGAAGTCTTTTTTAAAGGTCAATTTGTGTCTGTGCCTTGCTTTATAAGTCATACAATGAACATTTAACCAACAGCAATAACATCCTGACCTAGATAACAAAAAGATTAATTTTAATAAACATGTCTGTTATAAAATACATATTTCTTCTAATTAGCATTTTATCCAATAGTGTCATAAACTTTAAATTCATTTCACTATATCTATTTTCCAGAAATATTTTTCACTTTCATAACAAGGGGATAACTTAAATATATTTTGTTCTATCAATTAATTGTCACTTACATAAAAATCATCATTTATATTTTCTTAAAAAAAAACTTGAAACTAAATTTCTGGTATGTAACTATGTAAACATTGCAGGTAAATTCACTTCTTTCTTCTTCTTTTTTTAATAAATGAATTTATAATCACTGTTACCTTAAAGCCAAAGTTGGTTAAATATTTTCATAAATATAGAATGGTATTATATTTCAGATTTGATTTACATAGAACTTTTTCCTCTGAGTAATCCAATGTATAAAAAAGAAAAGATATTTAATATATTATACACTTCATCAGCACATACTTAATTTTTTTCTATTGAATTACTTTTCACTCTGAAGACTTTGTATTAAATATATTTCTATCTGAAGGACATATTTTTGGTGAGGTGAAGGTGTTAAAAAGAGGCTTAAGTCAAAGAATATTGTAAATAAGTATTTATGAGACAAAAATGCCAATGTCCAACAATGTATTACAATTTCTTTAAATTTTGAAGTGACTTGACATTTTATATTATTTGTTTACATTTTTTATTGTTTCAAAAATAGTGAAGGAATTAGGTCTGAAACATCTGAATATTTGAATACTATCTGGACACCTTGCCTAGAAAACTACTATAAGTTGGCAAAGTCAGTCAGGTGTTCTATCTTATTAATGTATAAAAATCTGAAATGGAGTGTATCAACTTCTGGTTTTGCTTTGACACCAATGTTAATACATTGAGCTTAAATATGGGAATAAAAATGATTACATTCCAAAGGTGTATGATTTTAAATATGTAACTGATATTTTATGATATTCCTTTATAAATCATAGATCACAACCTTGAAATTAGAATTCAGTCACAGCAATAGGTTACTAACCATCGGTATGAGATCTACAAACAAAATTAGGATCAGCCTTTCTTTTCCTATGCTTCATTTCATCCTACTGCTTTCTACATCTCTATGTGAAGAAACTATGCCTGCCAAAAACACTCAGAATTCCTCTGCTAACAGATACTTGTAAAAATAAAACTTTTGAAATGGCATAAAGAAATAGCACGTTCTAAATGCTCTGAAGATCTCAACACAATTTTCATTGGTCTTGGGCCCTGGCGACCACTGGACTTGCACTTTTAATGTCTCAGATCCTGGACACATAGACCAGTTCTCAGTTCTATGGCTGATGAAGAACAATTTGCATGGCTTCATTTATGGCTTTTTAGTGCTACTTCTAATGGAAAGTCACCACAAAAATAACTATCCACTGTTGAATCCTGAAGAAGTTCAAAAGGCTGTAAATTCCAAAGAACACTAAATAAAGCTTAACGTGTAGGAAAAGTTTCAAATTATTTTTTAAAATTCACTTTTTCCCTACCAACCTCTAGAAATAATTTGAATCAACAAATGGAAAATAACACACGTAAAATAGAACTTGATAAAATATCAAATCAAGTAAGAGGAAATAATTATAACAAAAACCCAGACTTAAACTCTTCATGGCAGTGAAATTCAGATAAGAGATATTTTCACTAGTGCAATTTTATGAGGAGAAAGAAATTATTCTTGGTATCAAAGTGAAAGGTTGATCTATCCCTTACACTATATAGAAAGTTCACGACGTGTAAGCTGACCATCTTCAGCAATTGTTTTATGGAAATTACATAAAGTACTTCATTTGTGTGTGTTGTAAATTGTTAAATCTATTTATATAAAGATATCAATTATGATTAATAGACAAAATTCTATAATAATATAGAAAAAGGAGTTTTTAAAAGTGTAAAGGAATGTATCTATGGGAGAGCTCCAATATCAAGTGTGATTCATACCTTGGATTTTAAGGATCTATATAATTTTCTAAGGATCTATATAATTTTCTAAGTATTGGAGCAAATTTAGTGTTGTTGATTGAAAACATGTTAATAAATATATTGTGATAGTGGTTCCTTCCTGGAAAATTATAAAATCTAAAGTTTCTCTTGAGTAAAGGGAGAGTCATCTTTTTTCTATACAAATTTGAGCTGCAAGGATGTCTACAGATGGAACCAGAAAGTGTATTTGAGATGCACTATTATATATGCTCAGGGCTGAATGATTTCACTGATCCCAAATTCCACACGATATGCATGAAAGAGATCATACAAACTCCTGCCTTGGCCATTAGGAAACTTGCCTTTGTTCCTTGCCTCACAGACCTGATGTGAAATATATATACTTAAAATTTCCACAAAGAACTTTTAAAACAAAGATTTGATAACCTAACTGGTGAAATAGAGGTAAAATCTGAATAACATGTATGATTTCTCCTAGTCTTCCCGGTATCGTTACCTAGTCATGGAGTTTCATTGTCCACTATCTGTTCTAAAACCTCTCAACTTACTTTTAACCTTGATGGATGACTTTTACTGTCTGAAGTTTAGGGAAATTATGCTAGTAAAAATGTTGATTTCGTCCCAAAATTAAATTGTAAAAATCTTGCTATTATTTCTCTCAATTCACTTAGGTGTCAGAATTAGTCATTGTTGAAATTTGTCTCTTCCATTTCAACTTCCCAGATATTGTTACCTTTCTTTTGTTACCATCATCTGCTGTGTCATAGTTTTCTAGGTATATACTAGATGAAATGTCATGTGGGAACAAATGCAGTTTGTTTTTCTTTATCCTGTCTGACCTCCCAGGTGCCCTAGCCCAGAATCTCGACATTCATAGTCAACCAGAGAAGGCCAGGTGAACTAATTAAAGCTGTGGGTTCAGCTGCAGGAGAAAGTAGCCTATATATAGAAATGTGAATGGTGTCAATATGTAAGATATTTTCAAAAAAAATACTGGATTTGTCTCTCTTAATGACTGACAATTTAAATGAATAATGTATAAACAGCCAAGATATTATTTTCATAAAATTTCTGTTAAACTTGTAACTAGCACATACAAAACAGCCTAGTACAGGTTTGTTTTACCATGTGGATTGAGAACAAGTGTGCAAAGCCCTTAGGAAGCAGGGTGCAAACAAGTACATATTGAGAAAGAAGTCCTGGTACATGGGTCTCTGACCAGGAAGGCAGGCCTGAGAAAGACATCTCACTGTGAAAGTCTGGACAGTCCAGAGGGACAAAGGACCTAGGGGAAAAAAAGCTAACAAAGACAATGAAGTGGGGCATGGGATAAAGGGCAAAAATACCAAAGGCAGGCTTAAACTACTTCCCAACTTGCCCCAAAGTACAACTACCTAGCAGAAAGACCATGCTATATTTTACTGAAGAACAGCTCAAAATTCTCTCTAAGAAATTATGGTTGGTCATTAGAATCCTTTAAGATACTATCCACCTCTTTTTGTCCACATCACAATCATATCCTGATGAAAGCAAAGCCACCTGTCAACATGCAAGCTGACCAATCAATTTCAACCCCACATATGACCATTTCTACACTTGTTTGCAATAATTGCCTAGGTGAAAGTGTGTCCTCTTTGGTAGCTACATTTTCTTTTCTAGGTCACCAGGATCATAAGGCACTCATCTGAATTTACCAAATTTTCTTCTAATTATCTGGGCCAAGATTCTCAGCTTCCACAAAGGATCTGTTCTTCATATAAAATAAGAACAGCAGCATACTTGAGTTGCAATTTCCCTGTGAGTGGCACCAAAGTGGATAATTCATCAAGAGTTAATAAAGTTTGGCATAAAGCAGCAGTGAAGAATCACCTGCCTCATCACAACAGCTCCCCAGTGGGGTAATATACTAAAGATGCTGGCTAAGAGGGTCTGATTTTATTTAAGACAATCTTGGCTCCTGAACTCTGCAGGTGACCTCTACCAGTGGTGCCTCAGTGCGGTTGACTTTGGAATCATCTGTGCCACTGTCATGTTTTTTTGAACTTACTCACTTGGGAGAAAACAGAAATTAACAACATAGGATTGGGACAACTTTTCAGAGAATGGCAGCAGATAGATACACATTCTGGGGGTCGTTTTAGGTTTTTGTTTATTTACTGCCATCACTGCGTAAAATTTACAAATGCATATTTAAGTAGACAGATTATGGTATTAAATATAGATTTAAATATATATCTTCAAGAGGAGGTTGTAAACAGATTTGAGCTAGAATTTTAAGCATTAGTAAAGCATATTGTTGCCATGAATAATACAGTAATAATGTAAAAATAGTCACATTTTATACAGTTATACTCCTTGAGGCCCACTCTTATTCATTATATAACCACCACAGAACACTAGGAATTCCAACCATAAAGTTCGATTATCTTGTATTTAAGTCCAAATCAACAACCAGTGACTGCAACTTGACTTTAACATTTAGTATTGTTCACATGTAGTATTTCTGCTATGTTTAGGATATTATTTGGGGGGAAGCACAAAATTGATATATAATTAAAACTTCTTTCTTTACTCTTCTGTTTTGAGAGGGAGAAATTTTTTATGTTTATTTTCTAGCTACTTTAAAATTCTTAATTCCAAATTCTGAGTTCTAAAGTACATAATAGGTAATTAAGGAATCAACAGCTAAAAGAGTCAATGAATAAATTATTGCACTCTTAGAGATGTCCCTCCTCACAAAATTAAACCTTAGCTCAATTCAATTATACTGTATTTACATTTTTCCTAGCCATAGATCCCACCACAATGTAAAATTTCTGCTATGGTTCTATTGTTTCCTTAACTGCTGTACAAATACTCCTGAATGAGCTGTAAAATATATACTCTGGTACAATACCTATCAAGTTCAAATTTGTCTCCCCACACATTACTGCAGAAAGGGATAGCATTTGTGGCACTAAAACACTACCTCTAAGTGTAATCAGTTGAAAGAACCAAGCACAGTATTTCCCATTTAGAGGGCTGAGCAACCATTGGAAACAGCAAAAGGTTGCATGTTTCAAAAATTTTTCTCATGCTCTGTCATTCATGTGCTTGAATAGCTAATATGTTTTTAAAATATATCTTGAGGAGTTGATAAAGAGCTTGTGCACAGAGTTGCAGAAAATAAAAGGACTCCTTCGGTATGCATAAAGTTAAACTTCAGGCACATTCTTTATTGCTTTGCGGTAGCTTAGTGCCAGAATTCCCAAGTTAAGGATGAAGGAGAAAAATTGTTTTTGCTGATGCCTCTGGAGCCACCTGAGATGTAGCATTACTTACCTAAAGATGGGTCTTTGGAGATGTTTCTTCCTGATTGTGACATAGTCATCCATTTAAAGGTGAAGGTTTAACTTCTTCCTGGAAACCACTCCAGAAATTCAGAGAGGGAATGTGGAAGCTTATCCTGATCTATTGTGCTGCTAGGAGCCCAGAAGGGAAAAGCAGTTTCCTCTTTCTCTTTTTGGGTGCTGGGAGAAAACTTCCCTGCTCTCTGCCAGCTGAGCAATGTGTCCATAGAGGCCACATAAGACAGGCACGTTGGGGCACTCCCCCACAGAGCAGGGTGTGCAAAATCCACTAAGAGTCACGTTGATACAGTCAAGAGAAGTGCACCGGACCCTCGGAAACAGATCAAAACAAACAGAAAACTTCCTATCTCAGCGGCACCCAAGTAGGAACTCCCTAAGTTATTGCAGCCATGAGAGCACTCCTTCCACATGCTGGTCAAGCTCAGAAAAGCTAAGTCCCTCCCTGTCTTTAAAACAGCCTGTTCTGAGGCTCAACTTTTTTTCTTCAAAATAAAAGTTGTACAGCTGGTGCAGCAGTCCCATGTGAGTACCCTCTGAAAGTTTGTTCTGTTAAAATAAGAACTATATACAAATTAATGAAGAAAGAAGAGCTCAGGCTGTGTGGCTGGCTCTGCTTCAAGAGATTACAATTATTTTTCAATCTTGCTTTTACTCACACTGAATAAAATATGGACAAGACTCATCATTTTTGGCGTTCATAACCTAATAACCTACACTTGGCTGAAGTCAAAGGTGCCATTTCAACTGAAAGCCCATGTGAAGCTGGCCAGAGCTACAAAAGTTAGAAAAACAAAAATTGCTCAATTCTATCAGTGACATTGTACTCAAATGGCTGTTCTCAAATGTGGCTTTCCAGCTCAGAGGGAACACTCCAAAAAAGATACAAAAACACATACACACACACTATTTTTTTAAGTCCCCCAAACTCCCTGGGAACCTGAGGTTTTCACATTATATGATCAAATTTAAAGTTATAAAAATAAGAAGAAAAGTAGATATAAAAGAGAAGTTGTGAACAGCTGAAAATAAATGACATTAAAAAACTGTTTTATTTGGAAGACTTAGACTCATACTGCAGGAACTCTTGTTCTAGTTACAGATAAGGCAAAACGTCATATTTTAATATAACTTATTTTGGAGACATTCCTGTATTTGAATCACTAACAAAATTCCTACTCAATCAATAGTGTCATGAGACTCTAGGCCAGAAGTTTGGTATGTAATAAAATAAACCATCTCAAATCATGATTTAAATGTTTTAAAAATATACATGTAATAAAAGGGTGGAAAACCTAAGAAACACATGTCTTTAGTTGATGATCCATAAAAATAAGAATCGAATGTCGCAGAGGGGAATATGGTCACAATCTATAGTTCTTAGCACTCTCCAGATACTTCCACAGAAGCAAGAACGTCTTTTTATTTTCCTCCCAGAAGAAAAACAAGGAAAAAGAAAATTATAAAGAAATTAATGATTATATTGAGTAGTTCTAATTCACAGGTTTTTTTCTTCTTTTTTTTCCTAATAAAATCAGTCTGAGAGAGCACTGAACTAAAAATAAATTAAATGGGTTCCAGTCCTAGTTCTATTATGAACAAGCTGGGCCACTGTGGGAAAATTTCTTGACCTATCTGACCCCCAGTTTCCTTGTTTGTAAAATGAAGTTATAATACTAATTGAATTCTATGCTCCTTTTCCAGCTTTAATGGTACCATGGTGCTATTTCTAAATATAATTTATCTGCTTCTTGCAATGGAACCTAGCATAATGCCTGATACTCCAAAAAAAAATTATTATATGAAGTTATAAATAAACAAAGAGATTATAAATAAAAGGAAGATAATGTTCTATTATATATTTATATAGATATTATATATTTCTATAATGACATCTAAATCAATGTTCCCTTCTCCATCAATAAGCATCCAGTCATACAGATTGACGTGTGTGATACTGATGTTAAATCTGGAGAACATCTATATGCAAACTGATATGCAGACCTTCGAGGGAGAAGATTTATCATAACCATATGCTTTGGCTTTCTTCATATAGGAAAGTACGTAAGTAATAACATGTTACACAGGTTTTCTGGAAGGATTTTTGAATTTACGAGTAGCACTCAATTTCTGTACTCATAGTTTACCTATATTAATATTAATTTAATACAAAAACCCGTAAGGGATAACCCAAGAAAATAATAAGCCCACCAACTTTTAAAAATTAACTTTCATTTTGTCTACTTTTGAACTAGAAAAGTGAGGTGATTTCTTCATTAGCATGATAGAAGGAATTCACCACACATACTAATAAACATGTAGGCAACGTACAGTTCAAACGACAAGAAAGTATACAATTCAACTTGAGGCTCAAAGGCTTGATTATCCACTGCAGAATCTGAAAGTTGTTAAATTAATTACAGGAAATTCATAACATCTTTGATTGCATTAGGTTTATATTCTTTTTGCTCTTAAGTTTTCCAGGTAGAAAGCCTTAGATTCCCATTTACATCAAACACTGTATTTAAACCCAATCGTAGAACCTACAGAGCCATGCAAAAATACCAGTAAGTTAAATATTCACGGCACAAAGAAAAATCTGTATTTCTTACATGTTTTCATTAACTTTTCCTGAAAGAGTATGTAAATTTAATATTGGGAAAAGAGTTTGCCTTATTAACTTATTAAACTTTAATGTAGTATTTAATAAAATGAAAAGACCTCACTATTGTTTAAATTACTAAAATATATTCCTTAAATTAACACAACTGTACTGTGTAAAATACTAAAACTTATTTATAACCAGGCCAATTCTCCTATAAAATAAGCTAAAAATAATTTATTATAAATATTTTTTTTCCTGGGGGTAGGGGTCAGAAATGGTGTTTATATTTTTCCAGGTATGGTGAATTCAGAATGACTTTGCCTAACACTTTCACCCAAACCCTTGTTTTTGAGCATTTCTCTCCCCACCACACACACACACACATACCTTGTTCCACTCAGCACTGTTAAGAGACTGCATAATAGGTGCTCAATAAACATTTTTGAAATTAATTTATTCAAATGCTTGGCTGAAACACACCAACATATCCATCATATCTATAACTATCCAACATTTTCATAACTAATTCATTCTGTGTAACCAAAAAAAAAAAGATCCACTCGGATGATTTTTCCAGCCTGGTGAATACTAAGTGTGTCATGGGATTTTGTGTTAAGCATCTTAGAAAACAGGTAAGCTTTCTTTTTTCTTTTTGTTCCATCATAATAGTCTGTTCTCTGGCTCTGTTTGCAATATATGTGCCAAAAAGCATGCAATGGTAGAAAAATCATGTGATATTATGCCAGCCCAAGAACTGGAAAATGAATATATCTACAGGTTATCACTTTATCATGTAACTATAGTCTAATATAAGTCTGAGACAAAGTGTACATGTTTTTTTTCCAATACAATTTAAATGTCACAAGCTATATATTTGAGTTTTAAATTAAATGGAGAACTAAGAAGGAAATGTAAGAAGGAATCCAATGGCATTTTAGGTTTTATTATAAGTATGATATCATTTTAATTTTTTTAAAAACTTGCTTCTTTCACTCTTGCCTCTTTGCCTTCCACCAAAGTTAGAGCTAGTCCTTTGTATGAGTGTCTTCTATACCTAAACTCCAGTTCAGAAGTTGTCAAACTTTGTTTTTAGACACATCATATGTGGAAGTGAAATGTGCACATGATACTCTCCCAAAAAGCACCTAATCCTTAATAAAACAAAAAAAAAGTAAAATGCAAGCACTGCCATAATTTTCATTTGACATAGCTATAAATACTGCATCAGTAACACGAACTACTTGGTCAATTCTACCATGAGATAAATGGCAGGGTGTGAACTATTCTTGATGTACTGACCATAACTCTGTCCTTTTATCCTTTGGAGAAAAACTATTGTGTATAAGAGGGTGAGAGTGGCATCATTTTAAGGATAACTTAAATCTGTTGTATCCTTTCAAGTTGTCATTCACAACCTTTGGCATTTTCTCCATTATAAGCCTCAATTGCCTGACTGTCTGTGGGCCTCGCATTCTTATGTAGCCCTCAAATGTACAAAATTGTTTTTTTCCTGTTAATCTGTCTTATGTTAATTTGATTATTAGACCAGCCAAAGAACCTAGAAGTATAAAAGGAAAAAATTAACACCTCCCATACTATCTTATCATCTTTTTGTATATTCTTTTCCTAAAAACTCAGTCATATCTGGCAAGTGTTATCTTTTTATTTTTTTCAACCCACATTTTTTCTTCAGGGAGGTATCTGCATTTATAGGAAGGTGGGCTTCTATGACTCTATAGTAGCAAGAAAGAGGTGGCCTCAAACTCAAACCTGCAGGCGCCTTCTCTCCTTTGTTTTCTCTGGTCTCCGAACCAATATCTCTCATCTGTCTGATCACTTGATTCACTGCAGACATCTACTGCTGAAACCTGTGCCTGGTATGTTCAGTTGGCTCATTCTGGGAATGTAGTCATCCCCTTGTTATTGAGCCCAATCTCATCTTTCACTGGTGCTTCAGGACCCTCTAAGTCTCAGTTGCATCCTTCATCTGGATCCACCAAGGCTCTTAACCCTTTGGCTCCTGTGCAGGATGCCCTAACATTTGGCCATGGGCATGGCAGGCTCATGACAGATCTACTGGCCCCATCTCAACTGACTTCTGAATTCCTTGCTGGGCAAGCAGGACTTCTTGAGCCCTCCATCTCACACAGACACTGAAGAAGGCTTGAGATTGGCCACACTATACCACCATTTTGTTATAGTTGGTTTACTAAGTCACTGAGAAAATCATCTGCTTTAAGCTTTTACTTACAAGCAAACATGCTCCCTTCCCTGGGATTTCAGCTCAGAGGTAAAAAGTCAAAACACTTACTCCATTTTTTGCATGAAACACCTCCTATCTGGGTCTCCTTTTTTATATGTCACCAGGGCAGAACACATATGTTTTCCTCATCTAATGTGGCAGAAAACCTCTTACTGTTATCTTCTGGGTTCCCTTTGTGGTTTATAATAAACTCAATATTCAGATCTATGAGCCTGGATTATGTATGTTAGGTAAAGCTTAGGGAATTTGAGAAACCCTTTTAATGTGAACAAAGTCTAGCCTTCAGGACTATTGTCTTACTAGGGGTTCAAAGGTTCCATTTAGGTTTTCAAAACTGGGCTCATTTGTTTTTACTTTCCTCTGTAATAACATTAATCCCATTATCCATCCTGCATGAAGCAGATAGATGCTTCTGGCTGACTGGGATAAGGTAAGATCATATTCACCAAAATGGAAGACAGAAAAGCACATTATTCCCATTATTTTATAAAGTTTTCTTATGTATTCATTTCAGTGGGTACATAGTGATAAACTATACCACAGTATTAACACTCTGCCTGATCTGGATCTTATCTACCTGTACCCTCATCTCAAAATCCTGACTATTTGGCTCATTTCTCATTAGCCATGCTAGCATTTTGTTCCCCAGACACTCCTCACTCTTTCCTGCCTTTTCCGCACACACTGTTTCCTCTAGCCTAAAATATTCTTCCTTCTGCTCATTGCTCGATTTCAGCTGCAGTTTCACCTCTTCAGAGAGGTGACTCCTCTGACAGCTCTATCTGAATTTCCTATACCTACAACGCTGTCTTTGTTTCCTTCATAGCGAATATCATAATCTCTGTGTTGCATGATATGTATAATTATTTGTTTAAAAATTCATCTGTTCTGTGAATCAATAAACCCATTCTGTCAAAGGCAGTAACTGAGGAAAAGATCAGAACATCTAATTATTCTTTTAAAAATAAACCTAATCAGGTTATACCCAAAATACATTTTTCCTCATAAGTGTGTAAGAACCTAAAAATAGACTCTCACCAATGTCTTGGAATGCTTCAAAGCATTATCTGATACTTATGTATGTGTTTCATCTTGAAATATTTGTCATTACACTTCTTCAAATCAGTAACTCTGCATGTCTGATAATAAATAGAATGGGCATTTTAAAATTGACAATGCAACTGAGAATCACTTGGGAAATGGTTCTGAATTTGACCAAAAATCTTTTCTACCTTAAAAGCAAAAAGTAGATTCTATCCAGTTAATAGTTTTAAACTAGATTCTCTTGACTTATGTGTCAGACTCAAAGTTTATTGGCCACTTATTCAGTGATAAAATACATCAGAATTGTTGTTTTCTTAAATGAATAAATAAGTAAGACTGGGTTTTTAGCTTCAGGTGGCAAGGAAAAACTATTCTCCAAATTGAATAACTCTTCAGCCAGGTATAGAGCTGAGCCTTTCTACTTCATAAAGTAGAAGAAATTCCTCTTTGTCATTGAAGGGTAGAAGCAGGTCAGTTAAACTTTGATTGGTTCCAGTTAAAACTCCCACAAGTTCTGACAGCCTTTAGTGCTGGCAAACAACTTCCTTTGAATGAGTCTGACATTCTATGAAAACATCGTCATCAACAACAACAAAGGAAATCATTTAAAACAGATTGTCATAGCCAAACACCCACCCACCACTGTTCAATGTGTAATCGAGTAATATGTAAATTTGCTATTAAAGGAAATGATTTTTGCATAGTGGGTAGTTAAATAAACATTATCGAAAGAGATCTCCTTAATATAAAATTCTCTTTGAATCAGAGAACTAAGAAAAAGATGGTTGAACAGAGGCTTGAAGAATGAATAAATATTCAATAAGCAAGCTAAGAGGAAAGGCAAGCAGTGTTTCACCAGCCCTAAATACCAGGCAACACTCGAGTTGGAGGACTCATTGTGGCTGAAGCAGTGTGCTGTGGCTCCTGCCATGTTAGCCTGTGGAGTTAGAGGCTCACACCATCATATAAGAAGAGGGGCTGTAATTAGCAAAATAGTCAATATGATATCACAGTTTAAAAGAATGTGACTCAGAGGTTTTAGTTCCTCCCAAAACATGCCAAAAATGTTCTCATCCACAATTCTTTAGTCCGTGGAAAGTGTCCAAAGGTAGGTAGTTGCATGCTGAGATTCGTTCAGTTTCTCTGCAGCTCTGAAACACATCACTAAATCATTAACTTAGCTTCAGTACTGTGTCATTCTTATCAGCTTTCCTCCATATTTTAAGCTGGTTTCAACGTGACTCTAAATTCAATTAGTAATTATATTTTTTTAAGTCTGTCTTAAGCTTCCAGTAATGCCTATGAATAAATGTGCAGAACTACCAGCAAGAATGAATTGAATCAATGTCAGTAAATGGAAAATTCCTAAAGGCTAACCTATTGACTCTCCAAGTTTTCAGAATTAGACAGTAATAGAGATAATCATGACTCACACTGACTTTGAATAGAAGCCACTCAGTTTGCCAAGCTTTTCATAGTATGTGTGGTAGGTTCTGTGTAAATAACTCACATGTATAGAAATAGGTCACTACCCCTGTTACCTTTCTAAAACAAAGATGAATTATTAGCAGAGATAATAAATACAAGCTACATATGTTTGTACCCTCACATCCCTTCACTCCTCAAAAGACTCATTTCACTTCTAGCTTTTCTTTCTGCTTCCGTTGACTTTCCTCAACTCCATAACCACTGAAATGATCTATCCTTGACAATCTGATCTCTGGAATTACTCTTATTTTTTATATTAATGCATCATTCCTATCGATTATTCTATAGCATGCTATAGTTACCATAATTTATTTATACATTCATTTAATTAAATTCTAAATTCCATGCAGGATTTAAACTGGGCAGTGAACACTTTCCCAGACCCAACACTACTCACGTTACCTACTCCATTATCTGATGCAAGGCCCAATACCTGACAGAATATTGGAAATCAAGTCAATTTCAGAAATTCTTCATCTTTTTTTAACATTATGACTTTCATCTTGCTCTATAGTCCTAGAAAAGGGCAATCTTCCTTCATCTGCTCTTTTTGCCACCTGTCCCAGTAGAAAGTATGGGAGCAAGAGAATTGGCATGTGTTTATCGGTCATTTACTATGTGTTCGGCACAATAGTTTACATTTCAGTTAATTCTACATAACACACCTAGAAGGTAGATTCTCCTACCTTCAAGTCACACTGAGTTGAGAAATGGTATATAATTTGCCAAAGGCTGTACTTCATGTATAATTTGCCAAAGGCTATACTTCGTTATGGTAATAAGATTTGTATCCCGTTTTATCAGATGCAAACATCTTTGTTCTTACTAATATTGCCTCCTAATGATCATATATTTAGTTTTAATAGCAGCCTTAAAGAAAAAGTTATCTTGGCTGATTGTATCTTTAAAAATATAATTCTCAGATCATTTGAATTAGCTTAAATCCTAACAACACTTCAGACTTGATTTCAGAAACACATTAGTTTGGTTTGGGTCATTCTCACAATATAATCCTCATACATTCATGGATCAGTGAACCAGAAAAAAAAGAGAGAAAAAAGAGCAGAACACTAAATATAGAGTTTATCGTTTGTTTGCTATATAATCTTCATTGAACAAAAGTGGATAAACAAAATTTTGGTTAAAATGTCACTGAGAAACCCCAGAAAAAAATTAAGTCAGAGTAAATATACAAATGAAGCTTTGGTTCTATCTCCAACATACAGAATGGCTCTCCAGTGCTGAGGTATGTGGCTGTACCATAATTCTCTTTAAAATCGTGCCCACAGAAACTCATATCATAAAAAATATTATTAATTAAAATTATCTACCCTCTTTTAAAATCACTTCATGAGATATTTCATATTCACGAAAAAGGCTGAATGAGCTCCACTTGTAGACTTGTAAAGCTCTGAGTTACTTATGAGATTACGTAGCTCCCATATTCCACTACAAGGATACGATTGATAACTGCTGCCATTTTCTGAGTGGGTACTATAAACTAGGCACAGCTGAGTATTCTACAAAGCTTACTACATTGAATTCTCCCAACAAAAATGAGGAATAGAAATTAGTATCCCTATTTTAGAGATAGCTAATATTGCACAACTGGGACTGACAAAGCAATGATTTTAGCCCAGGTCTGCTTTCCTCCATAGCTCATGCATTTAACTACTAGTGCCTCCCATGACTGGGGCCATCTAATACAATTCACTTCAATTCCCTTTCTCTATTCTTCACAATCATTTCATATGTTTATCTTCATTCTCTTCCTTTATTCCTGTTTTATAAACAATTTTCTTTTCCAATGATGAGCTCCAAGTATCATTATTGATTCTAACCTTCTTAATTTTGTGGAGATTCTGAACTCACTTTCCTCAACTGTTCTGCAAATACAGAACACTGCTGTTGTTTTGAATGTACACAGTATTTTAGTAGAGGAGTTCATAGACATCTATTTTTTGACCTTCAGGTAATGAGTTATTTGTTATAAATAGAATCATAGACTCCGGGAATCCGAAGGGACCTTCAAGGTCAAGTTATTCACCCTCCCAACTACTGCAAAATTCCTTTTCCTTTTCCTCTCAACGAGGGCTTATTCCCAAGTGCCCCTGAGCTGGAGCAAGTGAATCTGCTTTTTCCTATTTCCATCCCCAAAAACATCTCATACCAAGAGAATTTCATCTTGTTTAGTGCTACTTGTATTCGATGATAGAGGCTTTTCTTATACTAACTTCTTCACCTGGTAAACAATCAAAGAAACAATAATCTGTTCCAACAACAGAGGGGAAACTGGCTGTGTTGGTGTTACTGAGGAGCAGTATTTGGTCTCCATTTTAGCCACTGTTAATGCATACTGAAAGGCAAAATTTGATTCTAGCTAAAAGTTTGCCTTATATACTACCTTTTTAAATAACATGGCTTCATTTCACTAGTCAATGTGACAAATAATGTACCAGGTGTTAAGTGAACAATAATTATTAAAACACAGGCCTTCTCCTCAAGGAGTTCAAATATAAAAGGGGAAAATAATCTACTTATAAAAATAATTTCAATACAATAAGTGGATTCATAAAATAAATAAAATGAACAAAAGAATCTTAGAAGGGAGAGAAAAGAAAAGTCATAGAGGAAATTATCCTGCTTTAGCAAGGTTTAGCTAGTGATTAGAAGTTCACCAGGGAGAACTGTTCACTAGAAAAAATCAGTAGAGAAAGTCATTAAAGGAAGGTGGAAAATAATACAGAAGCCTGAAATACCATAGTATTCAGGAACTGGAAATCATCTTGGTATGACTGAGGGTATAAGCGTTAGGGGGAATGGCAGGCGATAAAGTTGGAAAATTAAACAAAGGCCAAATCATATGTGCTATATGGTGACTTGGCCTCTATCCAATAGGCAATGGAGAGCGACCAGTGGGCCACTGTCAGGGAAATGGCACCTTCATCTTTTCAATTTTGGAAGATCTCACTGATAAAAATGGCTGTACCATATTTTTGAAAAGAATAAATCTGGGTGCAGGGATATCAGTGAATAGTCTGTTAGAATAATCTTAGTGAGAGATGATAGTGGCTTGAAGCAAGGCAAAGTCATTAATTGGAAAACAGAGAGGCTATTTAAGATACTAACAGGTATAAAGCATAGGACTTAGCAAATAATTTGGTATACTGAACAAGAAAGAAAAGGATTTAAGACAATACTTTTATTTCTGGTTTGTTATCTGGGTGGATGGTACACTACCAACATCTCGGAAGATCCAGATAATAAAAAAATAATAATAAAATTTAAAAAAGAAGTGTGATCAAAAGTTTATTGGTGGGCACAGAGAACTTGCAATACCAAAGGATGGCCCAAGTAGAGATGGACAATTAGATATTTAAATTACAAAGAGGGAGGTCAGTTACAGAGACAAAATGTGTGTGTTGGAGGGAGAGGGAGGTATTGCTACATTAATATAAAACTGTGAATATGGATGATATTGCTCAGAGAAAACATGTAGGTTAGAGAAGTAAAGTCCCAAAAACAAAACATTGGCAATTGAAGGGTAGGGTAGGGAAAAGTATCCAGTGACGACGTCAGAGAGTCTGACAAGTTAGGAGGGAAAGTTTATCCCACAACAAAAGTTGAAGAAGTGTCAGGTAGGAGAAGGGTATCACTGGTACCAAAGGAGATTAATTAAAAAGAAAAATAACAAATGTTCTCATTAGAGTTGTCTATATAAAAGCCACTGGTGGCCTTAATGAAAGCAATTTCTATCCTGGAACAATCACATGTTCAGGAAGACAAAAGTTCTGAAACCAAGAAAACCAGGAAGGTTGGAGAATTTTTCTTATTAGGTATATATCAAACTCACTTCAGTTAACGCTGCCTATGGAAACAAATGTATAAAGGGAGATACAGACTAACTGTATAAATATTTGAGGTCACAGAAAGAAGTATGACCATCTGTTTACATGACAACAGTTTGTTTCGAGAAAGTGTTTTGGTTTTTTTCTACTTTAATGTCTTGATTTAAAATTTCCAAGGAATGTTTTCTTTTGGGAGGACATGTGTGGGAATGCAACAGAGATATGAATCCAAGAAAAGATCAGGACAAGTTGCCCTATGTCTTCTTCACCTTGGCACTTACTTGGATAACCATTTTTTTGTGGTTGTTCTATATATAGAAGGAGTGACACTCTACTGGCCCTGGGCATATTATTTAAGTAGCCACAGTCTGTTTCTTGTCTCATCACCTTTCTTTTGGATTCACTTCCAGGATCCCATTTCTTCCCTTTTGATTTCTGGATATTCAGGTATGGAACAACAGCAACCATCTAGTCAGTGTTCTATGTATTTTCTTCTCATCCTGATTTGCATAAAAACTTAACTGTTCTATTTTATTGCTTTAAAACTGAGACTATGAGCCACATGACCTAACAACGAAATCAAATCTGCTCATGGATTAGCAGATGATAAATACCTGCTATTATATTCCAGGACATAATTATCAAGAATGCTAAAGTTAAGTAATTATGGTAGATTAATTAGATGATATTTAGTTATTAGGTGCTTTATAAATCATACCACACTGTCAGCTATCTATTCTTCCTAATTATATGCAGGCATTATGTATTCCCATTCAACTCTAGTAAATGCTTATTTGTATCTTTATTCATGCAAAAAAGATGATAAATACTTGACATATTACTACATTATTTTTAAAAAGACAATTCACATTAAAATGGTGCTATTTGAGAAAAGAATTAATAGTATCTAAAATTTAAGGCATATTCTCAATATGATATAATTTGATTTTTTCAATACTACTTCTTAAAAATATCCTTTACTTTTTTCTTTAATTTAAAATACCACTTTTATCAGACATTTAATTTTCATGTGTGTTTGGCCCAGTCTCTTTTCTATTCTGTTGATTTTCTTGCACCAATACCACACCAATTTAGTTAATGTAGCTTTCAGTATACTTAAGCATTAGATAAGACCAGCTTTCCCTCAGTTGTTTTTCCTCCCCACAAAATTTATTTTTGATACATGTGACTTTATTTTTCTATAAAAATGTATTCTTCTATATAATCATTTTATCAAATATAAAAGTTCCTATTGACTTGAACCAAGGATTGTTAAGGATAACATGAGCCAGGTTTCTCATGATTGGATAAAGGAATTGCACATGTAGAAAAGGAGGTTAGGATATATCCTGTGGTGCTGCATAGAAGTTGGAGGTACTGGCATACTCACACACACATATATTCCTAACTATGCTCATTGAGAAGGCCAAGAAACAATGAGACACCGGTAGCAATTAGTATATCTAACGCCCAAATTTTGTTTCTATATATGATTATTAAGAGAAATTAGGATTCCTTGTAAAATAGGCTGAATCTAGAGCTGGAGAGGTAAAGTATGAAATGAACCTGTAATCTTGTGCTGGAAAGTAAGGAAAGTTAAGTCTCTTTATCTAACCTGGCAGCAGGCTTTTTAAATACATCTTCTTCCTGGGCCTGCTTTTCTAATTTCTTATGATATTGAAGCTATTGTTCCAGATAGTCTATGTTCCTCTTCTGTTTATCCAGGTATTTTCCCATGAAGCATAAGAGATCAGTTTCACTGTTCACAGAAGCCAAGGTCTTCAGGGTCAGTTGTGATGCATGTTTAAAAGGAAAGTAAAGAACGATGGGAACATATTAAAGAAACACAGGAACCAGCTTGAAGAGGCTGCATTGACTGATATGGGACAATTCGAGCATCTAATTAAATAATAATGGTAATATATTGTTACCCATTGAATAAGATAAAAATCCTTGAATCATTACTTATATAAGTAAATGACTGAATAAATTGGAAAGCTCTTTTTTACAGTAAAATGTTAATTAATAAATACTGAGGAATGACTGAGCTAAAAACTTCATGAATACTAAAACCAGTGGGTGAAAGTTAAATAAAGAACAAACAAGATATTGATAGATATTGCATTGAATCTAGATGACTTTCTGTAGTGTGGACATTTCAACAATATGAAGTCTTCCAATCTTTAAATATAGAATGTCTTTTCGTTTATTTGTGTCTTATTTAATTTCTTTCATCAATGTTTTGTAATTTTAAGAAACCTAAACGCCATTTTTCACAAAAATAGAAAAATACGTAAAGTTTATGTTAAGTCACAAGATCTTGAATAGACAAAGCAATCTTGAGAAAGAAGAACAAAGCTGGAGATAGCACACTTCCTGATTTCAAAATATCTTATAAAGCTACAGTAATTTTAAAACAGTAGGGTACTGGCATAAAGAAAGACATACATATAGATCAATGGAACAAAATTTTGAGAGTCCAAAAATATATCTATGCATATATAGTCAACTGATCTTTGACAAGGGTACCAAGAATACACAATGAATAAAGAATAGAGTTTTCAATAAATGGCTCTGGGAAAACTGAATATCTACATGCAAAAGAATGAAATTGGATCCATATATCATATGTGAAAATCAACTCAAAATGAATTAAAGATTTAAATGTAAAAACTGAAATTATAAAACCCCTGGAAAACAATACAGGGAAAAATCTCTTTGACAGTGATCTTGGCAATGATTTCTTGGATATGACACCAATAAAATAAAAAAGCAACTGAAACTACATCAATCTAAAATGTTTCTTCACAGCACAGGAAACTGTATTGTGCACTTAAAACTTTTGTTAAGATCACTATACATAGCAGAACAAAAGAATGACAACCTGATACAGAGTTAGGTGTGCTATTTACCTACTGAATAAATGTTAATGTTTGTTTTCGCAGTACATGGGGACTGCCAATATGTGGGAAATTGTAGATGTATATTATAGACTAAATTAAAAGAAAAATTTTAAATAAAAACATTTGTTAAGAGGGTAGATCTCATGTTTTTACTGCGGGCACGCGCACACATTCACACACACAGGGACGTGAGTAAATTTGTGAAGGTGAGAGATATATTTATTACCTGGATTATGGTGATATTTTCCCAGGTGTATGTATGTCCAAATTCATCACATTTTACATATTAAATATGTGGAATTTTTTGTATGTAAATTACGCCTCAATAAAGTTGTTTTAAAAAAAGAACAGGATATTTATATAGCTTCAGAGTATCTTTCTACAAATTTATTAATTCAAAAATAAAAACCAAGAACTCTACTGTAACTTCATCAGCATTAAGACAAACCAGCAATACATTCCTTCTGACATAATATCACTTCTGTAGTACTCCTATATGAATCTACTCATGAGAAAATATTACACATGGCCGAACTGAGGAAAGTTCTACAAAATAATTGACCTGTACTTTAAAAACATCAAGGTCAAGGCCACAAGGAAATAATAAAGAACCGTTCCAGATTAAAAGACTAAAGAGATTTAGTAACTAAATACAGTATACCATCTTATATCTGGTTCTGGCTGAGGAAAAACATAGCTATAAAGGATATTGTTAGAAATAATAATATCAAAACCTGAATATGAACTTCAGATTTGACAGTATTTTATCAATGTTCATTTTCTTGATTTTAATAATTGTACTGTTGATGTGCAAATGATTGATTAAAAAGTATGTGCATTATACACATTTAACTTTATTGTACTTATATAATAATTCATATTTATGTACATGTTTAATTATATATGTATAGAGAGAGTTACAGAGAGAATGATAAATGGAGCAAAATATAAACAATTGTTCTTGGAGTTCCTTTCACTATTCCTGCAAATCTTTTTTAACTTTAAAATTATATTAAAACAAAAAGTGTTTTTTAAAAGTTTGTTACACTTTAATTTTAAATTTTGTTGAAATTTTAGACATTGAAAAGTCAATGTATAATTGACTTTTAAGTGTAATGTATAATTCTGCATTATCTTTAAGCTTTGTATCTTACAATGAATTTTACAATAAAATTTACTACATCAAAACTTCATACCATTTTTCAGAAGCAAAGTCAAAAAATTGGGAAGAATGACATCTGTGTACTGTTTATGTTCACAGTGATTTAAAGACAAAATGATCAGTTCTTATCTATCATCTATCTAACATATATGCATGCATATGTCATTTTGTACATATTTCTTTCCTAGAGAATGTCTTCAGTACTTAATTTTGTATTCTTATTCTCCTTTTTTCAATAGAACAAGGGAAAAGGAGTGGAAAAGACATCTAACCATTTTGGGTTTAGTATGCTAAAACAGTCCTGAGATACACAAGTTAAACTTGGCATACTTTGGACCTTGGACAAAAATTGTTTTTATTGGCTGTGGAAAATGGAATTTTAGACTATGTTGGGCCATACTATAATTGTGTTTGGAAATGCATAATGTGATGGTTGAGCATTCAGTGTGATTAAATGAGTTTATGTATTCTGGAAAGTGTATTTTCCTCAGCACTTAAGGCTAGGACAGGCCAAAAGCAATGGAGTTTAACTTCTTAAGACCATTTACTGAAGATATAGAAACATAAATATTTGCAAAAGACAATGAGGAAATATAAAGGAACTTCCTTCTAAATATAAATATTAAGATTTCAACAAGGTTAACAGAATCACCTAAAATCTGCTTTTTATTGGTATAAAAACAATAGTAAAACAAATCACTTAGAGTAATTAGTTTATGCCTTGAGCTATCTCCTCAAAATAAACATTCCATTTCCCATCTGACACAGAGTCAAATAACATTGTTTTGTTTCTAAACAGGATTATTCTTTTCTAGAGTCCATGAATGTTGGTGATTCCCTTTAGAAGAGTTGAAACCTATAAATATTGTTTTAGGAAGCTGATCTAGAAGTTTAAGAAAAATATTTTATACCAATAAAAATCAAATTAGCTTCAATGTGAAAGCTATACGAAAGAGAAAACTCCATAGCACAAGAATATATTTCAACCATTTAGGCAATATTAAGAGCCAAAAAA